>NW_026974630.1:0-44888 GCF_015220805.1 Pogoniulus pusillus
CCTGTCCCACTCCTATCCCTGTCTCCCACTCCTGTCCCTGTCTCCCACTCCTGTCCCACTCCTATCCCTGTCTCCCACTCCTGTCCCTGTCTCCCACTCCTGTCCCACTCCTGTCCCTGTCTCCCACTCCTGTCCCTGTCTCCCACTCCTGTCCCACTCCTATCCCTGTCTCCCACTCCTGTCCCTGTCTCCCACTCCTGTCCCACTCCTGTCCCTGTGTCCCACCTCTGTTCTTGTGTCCTGCTCATGTCCTACTCCTGTCCCTGTGTCCCACTCCTGTCCCTGTGCCCCACTCGTGTCCCACTCCTGTCCCTGTCCCACTCGTGTCCCTATGTCCCACTCATGTCCCTGTCCCACTCCTGTCCCAGTGCCCCATTCCTGTCCCTGTGTCCCACTAGTGTCCCACTCGTGTCTCTGTGTTCCACTCGTGTCCCTGTGTGCCACTCCTGTCCCTGTGTCCCAATCGTGTCCCTGTGTCCCACTCGTGTCCCACTCCTGTCCCTGTGCCACTCTTGTCCCTGTGTCCCACTCGTATCCCACTCCTGTCCCTGTGTCCCACTCCTGTCCCACTCGTGTCCCTGTGCCACTCCTGTCCCTGTGTCCCACTCCTGTCCCTGTGTCCCACTCCTGTCCCTGTGTCCCACTCATGTTCCACTCGTGTCCCTGTCCCATTCGTGTCCCAGTGCCCCATCCCTGTCCCTGTGTCCCACTCCTGTCCCACTCGTGTCCCTGTGCCACTCGTGTCCCTGTGTCCCACTCGTGTCCCTGTGTCCCACTCGTGTCCCTGTGTCCCACTCGTGTTCCACTCGTGTCCCTGTCCCAGTGCCCCATCCCTGTCCCTGTGCCACTCCTGTCCCTGTGTCCCACTCCTGTCCCTGTGTCCCACTCGTGTCCTTGTGTCCCACTCGTGTCACACCATGGAAAGGAAGGGGTCTTTGGGGGGGGGGAAGGTCTCATTTTGGGGGTGTCCTCTGTTTGGGGGGGCCCTGGGGGGGGGCAGGACCCAGTTTGGGGGGGTCCTCATTTTGGGGGTGACCTGGGGGCACCCCGAGGGGGGGGGGTTTAGCCTGAGGTGTCTTAGGGGCACCCAAAGGTGTGGGGGGGGCACCCTTAAGTGGCTTGGGGGCACCCAAAGATGGGGGGGGCACCCTGAGGTGGCTTGGGGGCACCCAAAGGTGTGGGGGGGGCACCCTGAGGTGGCTTGGGGGCACCCAAAGGTGTGGGGGGGGGCACCCTTAAGTGGCTTGGGGGCACCCAAAGATGGGGGGGGCACCCTGAGGTGGCTTGGGGGCACCCAAAGGTGTGGGGAGGGCACCCTGAGGTGGCTTGGGGGCACCCAAAGGTGGGGGGGGCACCCTGAGGTGGCTTGGGGGCACCCAAAGGTGTGTGTGGGGGCACCCTGAGGTGGCTTGGGGGGCACCCAAAGGTGGGGGGGGGCACCCTGAGGTGGCTTGGGGGCACCCAAAGGTGGGGGGGGGGGCACCCTGAGGTGGCTTGGGGGCCACCCAAAGGTGTGGGGGGGGCACCCTGAGGTGGCTTGGGGGCACCCAAAGGTGTGGGGGGGGCACCCTGAGGTGGCTTGGGGGGCACCCAAAGGTGGGGGGGGGCACCCTGAGGTGGCTTGGGGGCACCCAAAGGTGTGTGGGGGGGCACCCTGAGGTGGCTTGGGGGGCACCCAAAGGTAGGGGGGGCACCCTGAGGTGGCTTGGGGGCACCCAAAGGTGTGGGGGGGGGCACCCTGAGGTGGCTTGGGGGGCACCCAAAGGTGTGGGGGGGGCACCCTGAGGTGGCTTGGGGGCACCCAAAGGTGTGGGGGGGCACCCTGAGGTGGCCTAGGGGCACCCAAAGGTGGGGGTCAGGGGGGGTCAGTAGGGGTCACGGGGGTCAGTTGGGGTTGGGGGGGTCAGTTGGGGTCAGGGGGGGTCGAGGGGGTCAGTTGGGGTCGGGGGGGTCAGTGGGGGTCAGGGGGGGTCAGTTGGGGTCAGTGGGGGTCAGTGGGGGTCATGAGGGGTCAGATGGGGTTGGGGGGGTCAGTGGGGTCAGTTGGGGTCAGTGGGGGTCAGTGGGGGTCAGGGGGGTCATTAGGGGTCAGATGGGGTCGGGGGTCAGTGGGGTCAGGGGGGGTCAGATGGGGTCAGTGGGGTCAGATGGGGTCAGTGGGGTCAGTTGGGGTCAGTGGGGGTCAGGGGGGGTCGGGGGGTCATTAGGGGTCAGATGGGGTCGGGGGGGTCAGTGGGGTCAGTTGGGGTCAGTGGAGTCAGTTGGGGTCACATGAGGTCAGAGGGGGTCGGGGGGGTCAGTGGAGGTCAGGGGGGTCGGGGGGGTCAGTGGAAGTCAGGGGGGTCAGTGGGGGTCACATGAGGTCAGTGGGCGTCAGGGGGGTCAGTGTGGGTCAGGGGGAGTCGGGGGGGTCAATGGGGGTCAGTTGGGGTCAGCAGGGGTCAGTGGGGGTCAGCAGGGGTCAGTGGGGGTCAGTTGGGGTCAGGGGGGGTTAGGGGGGGTCAATGGGGGTCAGCAGGGGTCAGTAGGGGTCAGTTGGGGTCAGTGGGGGTCAGCAGGGGTCAGTGGGGGACAATGGGGGTCAGTGGGGGTCAGTTGGGGTCAGCAGGGGTCAGTGGGGGTCAGTGGGGGTCAGCAGGGGTCAGTGGGGGACAATGGGGGTCAGTGGGGGTCAGTTGGGGTCAGTGGGGGTCAGTTGGGGTCAATGGGGGTCAGTGGGGATCAGTTGGGGTCAATGGGGGTCAGTGGGGGTCAATTGGGGTCAGTGGGGGTCAGTGGGGGGCAGTTGGGGTCAGTTGGGGGCAGTGGGGGTCAGTTGGGGTCAATGGGGGTCAGTGGGGGTCAGTTGGGGTCAGGGGGGTTCAGTGGGGGACAGTTGGGGTCAGGGGGGGTCAATGGGGGTCAGTTGGGGGCAGATGAGGTCAGTGGGGGTCAGTGGGGGTCAATGGGGGTCAATGGGGGTCAGTTGGGGTCAGCTGGGGTCAGTGGGGGTCAGCTGGGGTCAGTGGGGGTCAGCAGGGGTCAGTGGGGGTCAGTGAGGGTCAGTTGGGGTCAGCTGGGGTCAGTGGGGGTCAGCTGGGGTCAGTGGGGGTCAGCAGGGGTCAGTGGGGGTCAATGGGGGTCAGTGGGGGTCAGCTGGGGTCAGCAGGGGTCAGTGGGGGTCAATGGGGGTCAATGGGGGTCAGTGGGGGTCAGATGAGGTCAGTGGGGGTCAGGGGGGGTCAGTTGGGGTCATCTTGGGTCAGTGGTGAACGTGGAACTGGCAGCTTGGGCCTGGCACATGGACCTAGAACCCCTGGGTGTCAGGACTGGCACCTGGGACTGGCATCTGTGGCTGCTGCCACTGGCACCTGGGACTGGCAGTGGCACCCTGGGCCTGGCTCCTGCTGGCACCTGAACTTGGCACCAGCACAAAGGATTTGGCACTGGCACTGGCACCCATGGATGCTGGCACAGGCAGTTGGCATGGCATTGGCACCTGTAGGACGGGGATTGAGACTGGCACCTGAGGTTGGCACCTCTGGGTGCTGGAACTGGCAGCAGAACTTGCTAGTGGCACCTATGGGTGCTGGGACTGGCACCTGGGACTGGCACCCAAGACTGGCACCTATGGCTGCTGGGATTGGCACCAGGTCTTGAAAGTGGCACTGGGATTGGCATACATGGGGGCTGACACCAGCACCCAGAACTGGCACTAGCAGCCTTAGGTGCCAGGTCTGGCACCCATGGGTGCTGCCACTGGCACCCCTGGGCTGCTGCTGGCAGCTGAACTCAGCACCAGCGCCCAGGATTTGCCACTGGCACCTGGGCCTGGCACCTATGGGTGCTGCCACTGGCACCTGGGCCTGCCACTGGCACCCAGGGCCTGGCACTGTTTCCCCCTCCAACATCAGCCCCTGGCAGATGCCAACACCCAACTTTATTGGAGGAGCCAGGGGGGTCACCAGCTGGGCATGGGTGCCACCAGCTGGCATCCAGATGTTAGGGTCCCCTTACAGGTGTGGGGGGAGGCCCTCACCCAGATGTTGAGGTTGCCACCTTGGCACCAGGGTCCTCACCCAAGGGGTCCTCACCCAGATGCTGGGTGCCCACCAAGACATGGTAGCCCTACCCTGGGCATGAGGGCCACCAGCTGGCATCCAGCTGTTAGGGTCCCCTTACAGATGTGCGTCTGGGGAAGGTCCTCACCCAGATGTTGGTGCCACCACCTGGTGCCCAAGGCCCTCCCCCATGACCTTCCTCATCCAGATGTTGAGGGTCCCCACCAGGATGGGAGGTGCCCACCCAACCACCCAGGTCCTCAGCCAGATGTTGGGGGTCACTGTCCAGATGTTGGGCAGACCTATCAGCATGGCCTCAGATCTTGGGGTCCTCATCCAGATGTTGCAGTCCCCACCTGGAGGTGGTCACCACCAACTGTGGGAGGCCTCATCCAGATGTTGAGGTCCCTTTCCAGCTGCTGCTGCCCTCATCCAGATGTTGAGGTCCTCTTCCAGGTGTTGGGGGCCCACGTTCAGGCTTTAGGGTCCCCAGCTCTGTGTCAAGGCCTTGACCCAGATGTTGAGGTCCTCGATGCCAACACTGGGGCCCTCATCCAGATGTTGAGGCCTTCACCAAGTGTCCCCATCCAGGGGTTGGAGCTCCACCTCCATCTGGAAGCCTCATCCAGATGTTGGGATCCTCCCCTTGACATGAGGTCCTCAATCACCCACCACAGTCACCATCCTTAGCCAGATGTTGTGGGTCCCAGCCAGATGTTGGAGCTTTATCCAGATGTTGCCCCACCACCATCCAGATGTTGAGGCACTGACCCAGATGTGGAGCTCTCCAGCCAGATGTTGAGGTCTTCGTCCTACCCTCACCCAACTCCCAGGGTCTTCACCCAGATGTGGTCTCTATCCAGATGTGCTCTTCTCCCAGATGTGTCCAGGGTATGGAGTTCTCACCCAGCCACCACCATCCCCATGCAGATGTTGGGTTCTCACCCAGATGTTGGGGCCCCACCACGCAGATGTTGAAGCCTCCATCCCACCTCCTTGGCCTCCAACCAGATGTTGGGCTCCTACCGACCGCTATCCAGATGTTGAAGCCTCCATCCAGATGTTGTGGTTCCACCAACCATTACTCAGATGTTGGGCTCCCACCAAGCAGCACCCAGATGTTGAAGCCTCCATCCCACCTCCTCAGCCTGCACCCAGATGCTGGGCTCCCACCAACCACCATCCAGATGCTGGGCTCCCACTAACCAACACCATCCAGATGTTGAAACTTGCATCCCATCACCTTGGCCTCCACCCAGCTGTTGGGCTCCCACCAACCTCCATCCAGATGTTGGGCTCCCACTACCTTGGCCTCCACCCAACTGTTGGGCTCCCACCAGCTACCATCCAGATGTTGGGCTCCCTCCACCTTGGCATCCACCCAGCTGTTGGGCTCCCACCAACCACCATCCAGATGTTGAAGCCTCCATCCAGATGTTGGGGTCCCACCACCTTGGCCTTCACCCAGATGTTGGGCTCCCACCAACCACCATCCAGATATTGAAGCCTCCACCCAGATGTTGGGGTCCCACCATTATCCAGCTGTTGGGCTCCCACCACCTTCACCCAGCTGTTGGGCTCCCACCGACCACCACCCAGATGTTGAAGCCTCCATCCAGCTGTTGGGCTCCCACCGACCACCACCCAGATGTTGAAGCCTCGACCCAGCTGTTGGGCTCCCACCAAACAACACCCAGATGTTGAAGCCTCCATCCAGCTGTTGGGCTCCCACCAACCACCACCCAGCTGTTGAAGCCACCATCCAGCTGTTGGGCTCCCACCACCTTCACCCAGCTGTTGGGCTCCCACCAACCACCACCCAGCTGTTGAAGCCACCATCCAGCTGTTGGGCTCCCACCAACCACCACCCAGATGTTGAAGCCTCCATCCAGCTGTTGGGCTCCCACCAACCACCACCCAGATGTTGAAGCCACCATCCAGCTGTTGGGCTCCCACCAACCACCACCCAGATGTTGAAGCCTCCATCCAGCTGTTGGGCTCCCACCAACCACCACCCAGATGTTGAAGCCTCCATCCAGCTGTTGGGCTCCCACCAACCACCACCCAGATGTTGAAGCCACCATCCAGCTGTTGGGCTCCCACCACCTTCACCCAGCTGTTGGGCTCCCACCAACCACCACCCAGATGTTGAAGCCTCCATCCAGCTGTTGGGCTCCCACCAACCACCACCCAGATGTTGAAGCCTCCATCCAGCTGTTGGGCTCCCACCAACCACCACCCAGATGTTGAAGCCACCATCCAGCTGTTGGGCTCCCACCAAACAACACCCAGATGTTGAAGCCTCCATCCAGCTGTTGGGCTCCCACCGACCACCACCCAGATGTTGAAGCCTCAACCCAGCTGTTGGGCTCCCACCAACCACCACCCAGATGTTGAAGCCACCATCCAGCTGTTGGGCTCCCACCAACCACCACCCAGCTGTTGAAGCCACCATCCAGCTGTTGGGCTCCCACCACCTTCACCCAGCTGTTGGGCTCCCACCAACCACCATCCAGATGTTGAAGCCACCATCCAGCTGTTGGGCTCCCACCAACCACCACCCAGATGTTGAAGCCTCCATCCAGCTGTTGGGCTCCCACCAACCACCACCCAGATGTTGAAGCCTCCATCCAGCTGTTGGGCTCCCACCAACCACCACCCAGCTGTTGAAGCCACCATCCAGCTGTTGGGCTCCCACCACCTTCACCCAGCTGTTGGGCTCCCACCAACCACCACCCAGATGTTGAAGCCTCCATCCAGCTGTTGGGCTCCCACCAACCACCACCCAGATGTTGAAGCCTCCATCCAGCTGTTGGGCTCCCACCAACCACCACCCAGATGTTGAAGCCTCCATCCAGCTGTTGGGCTCCCACCAAACAACACCCAGATGTTGAAGCCTCCATCCAGCTGTTGGGCTCCCACCGACCACCACCCAGATGTTGAAGCCTCAACCCAGCTGTTGGGCTCCCACCAACCACCACCCAGATGTTGAAGCCACCATCCAGCTGTTGGGCTCCCACCAACCACCACCCAGCTGTTGAAGCCACCATCCAGCTGTTGGGCTCCCACCACCTTCACCCAGCTGTTGGGCTCCCACCAACCACCACCCAGCTGTTGAAGCCTCCACCCAGCTGTTGGGCTCCCACCGACCACCACCCAGATGTTGAAGCCTCCATCCAGCTGTTGGGCTCCCACCAACCACCACCCAGATGTTGAAGCCTCCATCCAGCTGTTGGGCTCCCACCAACCACCACCCAGATGTTGAAGCCACCATCCAGCTGTTGGGCTCCCACCACCTTCACCCAGCTGTTGGGCTCCCACCAACCACCACCCAGATGTTGAAGCCTCCATCCAGCTGTTGGGCTCCCACCAACCACCACCCAGATGTTGAAGCCTCCATCCAGCTGTTGGGCTCCCACCAACAACCACCCAGATGTTGAAGCCACCACCCAGCTGTTTTGGGCTCCTCCTCCCACCCTCACCTCGCCCCACCCTGCCACCCCCCCCGGAGCAGCCCGAGCAGCACCCATGGGTGCCCCCTCAGGGGCTCTGGCTGTGGCCCCCAGCCAGGAAGTCCCTGAGGATGCGGGCGAGGGCCTGGGGCTGGTCCTCGGGCAGCCAGTGGCTGGCACCGGGCAGCAGGTGGCAGCGGGCACCGGGCCGCAGGCGGCGGCTGAGGGCGGGCACCAGGCGAGGGTCCAGGAAGGCATCGTGGGTGCCCCACAGCAGCAGGGTGGGGGGCGGGGGAGGCTCGCGGGGGATGGGCGTGTCCCTGCGGGGGGGGAGGGAGGGAGAGGACAACCTCAGCTGGAGGCCTCCTGCAGGGGGAGGCTCGGCTGGAGAAGCACAGCTGGAGAACCTCAGCTGGAGAACCACAGCTGGAGAACCTCAGCTGGAGAGCCTCAGCTGGAGAAGCACAGCTGGAGAACCTCAGCTGGAGAAACTCAGCTGGAGGCCTCCTAAATGGGGAACCTCAGCTGGAGAACCTCAACTGGAGAACCTCAGCTGGAGAACCTCAGCTGGAGAGCCTCAGCTGGAGAACCACAGCTGGAGAAGCACAGCTGGAGAACCACAGCTGGAGAACCTCAGCTGGAGAGCCTCAGCTGGAGAACCTCAACTGGAGAACCTCAGCTGGAGAGCCTCAGCTGGAGAGCCTCAGCTGGAGAACCTCAGCTGGAGAACCACAGCTGGAGAACCTCAGCTGGAGAACCTCAGCTGGAGAACCTCAGCTGGAGAACCACAGCTGGAGAAGCACAGCTGGAGAACCTCAACTGGAGAACCTCAGCTGGAGAGCCTCAGCTGGAGAACCACAGCTGGAGAACCTCAACTGGAGAACCTCAGCTGGAGAGCCTCAGCTGGAGAGCCTCAGCTGGAGAACCTCAGCTGGAGGCCTCCTAAATGGGGAACCTCAGCTGGAGAACCTCAACTGGAGAACCACAGCTGGAGAACCTCAACTGGAGAACCTCAGCTGGAGAACCTCAACTGGAGAACCTCAGCTGGAGAACCTCAGCTGGAGAGCCTCAGCTGGAGAGCCTCAGCTGGAGAACCTCAGCTGGAGGCCTCCTAAATGGGGAACCTCAGCTGGAGAACCTCAACTGGAGAACCACAGCTGGAGAACCTCAGCTGGAGAACCACAGCTGGAGAACCTCAACTGGAGAACCTCAGCTGGAGAACCTCAGCTGGAGAGCCTCAGCTGGAGAACCACAGCTGGAGAACCTCAGCTGGAGAACCTCAGCTGGAGAACCTCAGCTGGAGAGCCTCAGCTCGAGGCCTCCTAAATGGGGAACCTCAGCTGGAGAACCTCAACTGGAGAACCTCAGCTGTAGAGCCTCAGCTGGAGAACCACAGCTGGAGAACCACAGCTGGAGGCCTCCTAAATGGGGAACCTCAGCTGGAGAACCTCAGCTGGAGAGCCTCAACTGGAGAGCCTCAACTGGAGAGCCTCAACTGGAGAGCCTCAACTGGAGAACCACAGCTGCAGAACCTCAGCTGGAGAACCACAGCTGGAGAACCTCAACTGGAGAGCCTCAACTGGAGAACCTCAGCTGGAGAACCTCAACAGGAGAACCTCAGCTGGAGAACCTCAGCTGGAGGCCTCCTAAATGGGGAACCTCAGCTGGAGAACCTCAACTGGAGAACCTCAACTGGAGAACCTCAGCTGGAGAACCTCAACAGGAGAGCCTCAGCTGGAGAACCTCAGCTGGAGGCCTCCTAAATGGGGAACCTCAGCTGGAGAACCTCAGCTGGAGAGCCTCAACTGGAGAGCCTCAACTGGAGGCCTCCAACATCAACTTAGGGAATCTCAACTGGAGGACCTCAACTGGAGAACCTAACCCACATCACCCAAACCAAGCTAGGAGGACCCAACACAAGCCCACCCAACCTGGAGCACCCAACCCAAGCCAGGAGCACCCAACCCAAGGTCACCCAATCAGGAGCACCCAACTCAACATCCCCCAAGCCAGGAGCACCCAACCCAAGGTCACCCAACCAGGAGCACCCAACTCAACATCTCCCAAGCCAGGAGCACCCAACCCAAGGTCACCCAATCCAGGAGCACCCAACCCAACGTCCCCCAAGCCAGGAGCACCCAACCCAAGGTCACCCAACCAGGAGCACCCAACCCAAAGTCCCCCAAGCCAGGAGCACCCAACCCAAGGTCACCCAACCAGGAGCACCCAACCCAACGTCCCCCAAGCCAGGAGCACCCAACCCAAGGTCACCCAATCCAGGAGCACCCAACCCAAAGTCCCCCAAGCCAGGAGCACCCAACCCAAGGTCACCCAACCAGGAGCACCCAACCCAAGGTCCCCCAAGCCAGGAGCACCCAACCCAAGGTCACCCAACCAGGAGCACCCAACCCAAGGTCCCCCAAGCCAGGAGCACCCAACCCAAGGTCACCCAATCCAGGAGCACCCAACCCAAAGTCCCCCAAGCCAGGAGCACCCAACCCAAGGTCACCCAACCAGGAGCACCCAACCCAAGGTCCCCCAAGCCAGGAGCACCCAACCCAACGTCCCCCAAGCCAGGAGCACCCAACCCAAGGTCACCCAATCCAGGAGCACCCAACCCAACGTCCCCCAAGCCAGGAGCACCCAACCCAAGGTCACCCAACCAGGAGCACCCAACCCAAGGTCCCCCAAGCCAGGAGCACCCAACCCAACGTCCCCCAAGCCAGGAGCACCCAACCCAAGGTCACCCAATCCAGGAGCACCCAACCCAACGTCCCCCAAGCCAGGAGCACCCAACCCAAGGTCACCCAACCAGGAGCACCCAACCCAAGGTCCCCCAAGCCAGGAGCACCCAACCCAAGGTCACCCAACCAGGAGCACCCAACCCAAGGTCCCCCAAGCCAGGAGCACCCAACCCAAGGTCACCCAACCAGGAGCACCCAACCCAAGGTCCCCCAAGCCAGGAGCACCCAACCCAACGTCCCCCAAGCCAGGAGCACCCAACCCAAGGTCACCCAATCCAGGAGCACCCAACCCAACGTCCCCCAAGCCAGGAGCACCCAACCCAAGGTCACCCAACCAGGAGCACCCAACCCAAAGTCCCCCAAGCCAGGAGCACCCAACCCAAGGTCACCCAACCAGGAGCACCCAACCCAAGGTCCCCCAAGCCAGGAGCACCCAACCCAAGGTCACCCAATCCAGGAGCACCCAACCCAAAGTCCCCCAAGCCAGGAGCACCCAACCCAAGGTCACCCAACCAGGAGCACCCAACCCAAGGTCCCCCAAGCCAGGAGCACCCAACCCAAGCCCACCCAACCCAGAAGCACCAAACCCAAGGTCCCCCAAGCCAGGGGCACCCAACCCAAGCCCACCCAAGCCCACTCAACCCAGGAGCACCCAACCCAAGGTCACCCAATCCAGGAGCACCCAACCCAACGTCCCCCAAGCCAGGAGCACCCAACCCAAGGTCACCCAACCAGGAGCACCCAACCCAAGGTCCCCCAAGCCAGGAGCACCCAACCCAAGCCCACCCAACCCAGGAGCACCCAACCCAAGCCAGGAGCACCCAACCCAAGGTCCCCCAAGCCAGGAGCACCCAACCCAGGAGCACCCAACCCAAGCCAGGAGCACCCAACCCAAGGTCACCCAAGACAGGAGCACCCAACCCAAGCCCACCCAACCCAGGAGCACCCAACCCAAGCCAGGAGCACCCAACCCAAGGTCACCCAACCAGGAGCACCCAACCCAAGGTCCCCCAAGCCAGGAGCACCCAACTCAACATCTCCCAAGCCAGGAGCACCCAACCCAAGGTCACCCAATCCAGGAGCACCCAATCCAAAGTCCCCCAAGCCAGGAGCACCCAATCCAAGATCACCCAATCCAGGAGCACCCAACCCAAAGTCCCCCAAGCCAGGAGCACCCAACCCAAGGTCACCCAATCCAGGAGCACCCAACCCAACGTCCCCCAAGCCAGGAGCACCCAACCCAAGCCCACCCAACCAGGAGCACCCAACCCAAAGTCCCCCAAGCCAGGAGCACCCAACCCAAGGTCACCCAACCAGGAGCACCCAACCCAACGTCCCCCAAGCCAGGAGCACCCAACCCAAGGTCACCCAATCCAGGAGCACCCAACCCAAAGTCCCCCAAGCCAGGAGCACCCAACCCAAGGTCACCCAACCAGGAGCACCCAACCCAAGGTCCCCCAAGCCAGGAGCACCCAACCCAAGCCCACCCAACCCAGAAGCACCAAACCCAACGTCCCCCAAGCCAGGAGCACCCAACCCAAGGTCCCCCAAGCCAGGAGCACCCAACCCAGGAGCACCCAACCCAAGGTCACCCAATCCAGGAGCACCCAACCCAAGGTCCCCCAAGCCAGGAGCACCCAACCCAAGGTCACCCAAGCCAGGAGCACCCAACCCAAGGTCCCCCAAGCCAGGAGCACCCAACCCAAGCCCACCCAACCCAGGAGCACCCAACCCAAGCCAGGAGCACCCAACCCAACGTCCCCCAAGCCAGGAGCACCCAACCCACGAGCACCCAACCCAAGCCAGGAGCACCCAACCCAAGGTCACCCAACCCAGGAGCACCCAACCCAAGCCCACCCAACCCAGGAGCACCCAACCCAAGCCAGGAGCACCCAACCCAAGGTCACCCAACCAGGAGCACCCAACCCAAAGTCCCCCAAGCCAGGAGCACCCAACCCAACATCTCCCAAGCCAGGAGCACCCAACCCAAGGTCACCCAATCCAGGAGCACCCAACCCAAAGTCCCCCAAGCCAGGAGCACCCAACCCAAGATCACCCAATCCAGGAGCACCCAACCCAAAGTCCCCCAAGCCAGGAGCACCCAACCCAAGGTCACCCAATCCAGGAGCACCCAACCCAATGTCCCCCAAGCCAGGAGCACCAAACCCAAGGTCACCCAACCAGGAGCACCCAACCCAAAGTCCCCCAAGCCAGGAGCACCCAACCCAAGGTCACCCAACCAGGAGCACCCAACCCAACGTCCCCCAAGCCAGGAGCACCCAACCCAAGGTCACCCAATCCAGGAGCACCCAACCCAAAGTCCCCCAAGCCAGGAGCACCCAACCCAAGGTCACCCAACCAGGAGCACCCAACCCAAGGTCCCCCAAGCCAGGAGCACCCAACCCAAGCCCACCCAACCCAGAAGCACCAAACCCAAGGTCCCCCAAGCCAGGAGCACCCAACCCAAGCCCACCCAAGCCCACCCAACCCAGGAGCACCCAACCCAAGGTCACCCAATCCAGGAGCACCCAACCCAACGTCCCCCAAGCCAGGAGCACCCAACCCAAGGTCACCCAACCCAGGAGCACCCAACCCAAGGTCACCCAACCCAGGAGCACCCAACCCAACCCAAGCCCACCCAACCAGGAGCACCCAACCCAAGCCAGGAGCACCCAACCCAACCCAAGCCCACCCAACCCAGGAGCACCCAACCCAAGCCAGGAGCACCCAACCCAAGGTCCCCCAAGCCAGGAGCACCCAACCCAGGAGCACCCAACCCAAGCCAGGAGCACCCAACCCAAGGTCCCCCAAGCCAGGAGCACCCAACCCAGGAGCACCCAACCCAAGCCAGGAGCACCCAACCCAAGGTCACCCAAGACAGGAGCACCCAACCCAAGCCCACCCAACCCAGGAGCACCCAACCCAAGCCAGGAGCACCCAACCCAAGGTCACCCAACCAGGAGCACCCAACCCAAGGTCCCCCAAGCCAGGAGCACCCAACTCAACATCTCCCAAGCCAGGAGCACCCAACCCAAGGTCACCCAATCCAGGAGCACCCAATCCAAAGTCCCCCAAGCCAGGAGCACCCAATCCAAGATCACCCAATCCAGGAGCACCCAACCCAAAGTCCCCCAAGCCAGGAGCACCCAACCCAAGGTCACCCAATCCAGGAGCACCCAACCCAACGTCCCCCAAGCCAGGAGCACCCAACCCAAGCCCACCCAACCAGGAGCACCCAACCCAAAGTCCCCCAAGCCAGGAGCACCCAACCCAAGGTCACCCAACCAGGAGCACCCAACCCAACGTCCCCCAAGCCAGGAGCACCCAACCCAAGGTCACCCAATCCAGGAGCACCCAACCCAAAGTCCCCCAAGCCAGGAGCACCCAACCCAAGGTCACCCAACCAGGAGCACCCAACCCAAGGTCCCCCAAGCCAGGAGCACCCAACCCAAGCCCACCCAACCCAGAAGCACCAAACCCAAGGTCCCCCAAGCCAGGAGCACCCAACCCAAGGTCCCCCAAGCCAGGAGCACCCAACCCAGGAGCACCCAACCCAAGGTCACCCAATCCAGGAGCACCCAACCCAAGGTCCCCCAAGCCAGGAGCACCCAACCCAAGGTCACCCAACCAGGAGCACCCAACCCAAGGTCCCCCAAGCCAGGAGCACCCAACCCAAGCCCACCCACCCCAGGAGCACCCAACCCAAGCCAGGAGCACCCAACCCAAGGTCCCCCAAGCCAGGAGCACCCAACCCAGGAGCACCCAACCCAAGCCAGGAGCACCCAACCCAAGGTCACCCAAGACAGGAGCACCCAACCCAAGCCCACCCAACCCAGGAGCACCCAACCCAAGCCAGGAGCACCCAACCCAAGGTCACCCAACCAGGAGCACCCAACCCAAGGTCCCCCAAGCCAGGAGCACCCAACTCAACATCTCCCAAGCCAGGAGCACCCAACCCAAGGTCACCCAATCCAGGAGCACCCAACCCAAAGTCCCCCAAGCCAGGAGCACCCAACCCAAGATCACCCAATCCAGGAGCACCCAACCCAAAGTCCCCCAAGCCAGGAGCACCCAACCCAAGGTCACCCAATCCAGGAGCACCCAACCCAATGTCCCCCAAGCCAGGAGCACCAAACCCAAGGTCACCCAACCAGGAGCACCCAACCCAAAGTCCCCCAAGCCAGGAGCACCCAACCCAAGGTCACCCAACCAGGAGCACCCAACCCAACGTCCCCCAAGCCAGGAGCACCCAACCCAAGGTCACCCAATCCAGGAGCACCCAACCCAACGTCCCCCAAGCCAGGAGCACCCAACCCAAGGTCACCCAACCAGGAGCACCCAACCCAAGGTCCCCCAAGCCAGGAGCACCCAACCCAAGCCCACCCAACCCAGAAGCACCAAACCCAAGGTCCCCCAAGCCAGGAGCACCCAACCCAAGCCCACCCAAGCCCACCCAACCCAGGAGCACCCAACCCAAGGTCACCCAATCCAGGAGCACCCAACCCAACGTCCCCCAAGCCAGGAGCACCCAACCCAAGCCCACCCAACCCAGGAGCACCCAACCCAAGGTCACCCAACCCAGGAGCACCCAACCCAACCCAAGCCCACCCAACCAGGAGCACCCAACCCAAGCCAGGAGCACCCAACCCAACCCAAGCCCACCCAACCCAGGAGCACCCAACCCAAGCCAGGAGCACCCAACCCAAGGTCCCCCAAGCCAGGAGCACCCAACCCAGGAGCACCCAACCCAAGCCAGGAGCACCCAACCCAAGGTCACCCAAGACAGGAGCACCCAACCCAAGCCCACCCAACCCAGGAGCACCCAACCCAAGCCAGGAGCACCCAACCCAAGGTCACCCAACCAGGAGCACCCAACCCAACGTCCCCCAAGCCAGGAGCACCCAACTCAACATCTCCCAAGCCAGGAGCACCCAACCCAAGGTCACCCAATCCAGGAGCACCCAACCCAAAGTCCCCCAAGCCAGGAGCACCCAACCCAAGATCACCCAATCCAGGAGCACCCAACCCAAAGTCCCCCAAGCCAGGAGCACCCAACCCAAGGTCACCCAATCCAGGAGCACCCAACCCAATGTCCCCCAAGCCAGGAGCACCCAACCCAAGGTCACCCAACCAGGAGCACCCAACCCAAAGTCCCCCAAGCCAGGAGCACCCAACCCAAGGTCACCCAACCAGGAGCACCCAACCCAACGTCCCCCAAGCCAGGAGCACCCAACCCAAGGTCACCCAATCCAGGAGCACCCAACCCAAAGTCCCCCAAGCCAGGAGCACCCAACCCAAGGTCACCCAACCAGGAGCACCCAACCCAAGGTCCCCCAAGCCAGGAGCACCCAACCCAAGCCCACCCAACCCAGAAGCACCAAACCCAAGGTCCCCCAAGCCAGGAGCACCCAACCCAAGCCCACCCAAGCCCACCCAACCCAGGAGCACCCAACCCAAGGTCACCCAATCCAGGAGCACCCAACCCAACGTCCCCCAAGCCAGGAGCACCCAACCCAAGGTCACCCAACCCAGGAGCACCCAACCCAAGGTCACCCAACCCAGGAGCACCCAACCCAACCCAAGCCCACCCAACCAGGAGCACCCAACCCAAGCCAGGAGCACCCAACCCAACCCAAGCCCACCCAACCCAGGAGCACCCAACCCAAGCCAGGAGCACCCAACCCAAGGTCCCCCAAGCCAGGAGCACCCAACCCAGGAGCACCCAACCCAAGCCAGGAGCACCCAACCCAAGGTCCCCCAAGCCAGGAGCACCCAACCCAGGAGCACCCAACCCAAGCCAGGAGCACCCAACCCAAGGTCACCCAAGCCAGGAGCACCCAACCCAAGCCCACCCAACCCAGGAGCACCCAACCCAAGCCAGGAGCACCCAACCCAAGGTCACCCAACCAGGAGCACCCAACCCAAGGTCCCCCAAGCCAGGAGCACCCAACTCAACATCTCCCAAGCCAGGAGCACCCAACCCAAGGTCACCCAATCCAGGAGCACCCAATCCAAAGTCCCCCAAGCCAGGAGCACCCAATCCAAGATCACCCAATCCAGGAGCACCCAACCCAAAGTCCCCCAAGCCAGGAGCACCCAACCCAAGGTCACCCAATCCAGGAGCACCCAACCCAACGTCCCCCAAGCCAGGAGCACCCAACCCAAGCCCACCCAACCAGGAGCACCCCACCCCAAGTCCCCCAAGCCAGGAGCACCCAACCCAAGGTCACCCAACCAGGAGCACCCAACCCAACGTCCCCCAAGCCAGGAGCACCCAACCCAAGGTCACCCAATCCAGGAGCACCCAACCCAAAGTCCCCCAAGCCAGGAGCACCCAACCCAAGGTCACCCAACCAGGAGCACCCAACCCAAGGTCCCCCAAGCCAGGAGCACCCAACCCCAGCCCACCCAACCCAGAAGCACCAAACCCAAGGTCCCCCAAGCCAGGAGCACCCAACCCAAGGTCCCCCAAGCCAGGAGCACCCAACCCAGGAGCACCCAACCCAAGGTCACCCAATCCAGGAGCACCCAACCCAAGGTCCCCCAAGCCAGGAGCACCCAACCCAAGGTCACCCAACCAGGAGCACCCAACCCAAGGTCCCCCAAGCCAGGAGCACCCAACCCAAGCCCACCCAACCCAGGAGCACCCAACCCAAGCCAGGAGCACCCAACCCAAGGTCCCCCAAGCCAGGAGCACCCAACCCAGGAGCACCCAACCCAAGCCAGGAGCACCCAACCCAAGGTCACCCAAGACAGGAGCACCCAACCCAAGCCCACCCAACCCAGGAGCACCCAACCCAAGCCAGGAGCACCCAACCCAAGGTCACCCAACCAGGAGCACCCAACCCAAGGTCCCCCAAGCCAGGAGCACCCAACTCAACATCTCCCAAGCCAGGAGCACCCAACCCAAGGTCACCCAATCCAGGAGCACCCAACCCAAAGTCCCCCAAGCCAGGAGCACCCAACCCAAGGTCACCCAATCCAGGAGCACCCAACCCAAAGTCCCCCAAGCCAGGAGCACCCAACCCAAGGTCACCCAATCCAGGAGCACCCAACCCAATGTCCCCCAAGCCAGGAGCACCAAACCCAAGGTCACCCAACCAGGAGCACCCAACCCAAAGTCCCCCAAGCCAGGAGCACCCAACCCAAGGTCACCCAACCAGGAGCACCCAACCCAACGTCCCCCAAGCCAGGAGCACCCAACCCAAGGTCACCCAATCCAGGAGCACCCAACCCAAAGTCCCCCAAGCCAGGAGCACCCAACCCAAGGTCACCCAACCAGGAGCACCCAACCCAAGGTCCCCCAAGCCAGGAGCACCCAACCCAAGCCCACCCAACCCAGAAGCACCAAACCCAAGGTCCCCCAAGCCAGGAGCACCCAAGCCCACCCAAGCCCACCCAACCCAGGAGCACCCAACCCAAGGTCACCCAATCCAGGAGCACCCAACCCAACGTCCCCCAAGCCAGGAGCACCCAACCCAAGCCCACCCAACCCAGGAGCACCCAACCCAAGGTCACCCAACCCAGGAGCACCCAACCCAACCCAAGCCCACCCAACCAGGAGCACCCAACCCAAGCCAGGAGCACCCAACCCAACCCAAGCCCACCCAACCCAGGAGCACCCAACCCAAGCCAGGAGCACCCAACCCAAGGTCCCCCAAGCCAGGAGCACCCAACCCAGGAGCACCCAACCCAAGCCAGGAGCACCCAACCCAAGGTCACCCAAGACAGGAGCACCCAACCCAAGCCCACCCAACCCAGGAGCACCCAACCCAAGCCAGGAGCACCCAACCCAAGGTCACCCAACCAGGAGCACCCAACCCAAGGTCCCCCAAGCCAGGAGCACCCAAGGCAGTGGCACCCACCTGAAGAGGTTGCGGTAGTAGTGGATGGGGGGGGACAGGCCCCCAGGCTGGGACAGGCTGTAGAGGTAGACCTCCACCTCCTCCTCCGTCAGCCTCCGCTCCGGGTTCTGCACCCCCAGCCAGGGGGACTGCAGCACACTCCTCACCAGCTGGGGAGGGCACCAAGGTGGGCACAGGGCCTGGGGGAGGTCACCCCCCGCGGCGTGGGGGCAAGGAGGGAGCTTGGCCCAGGCCTTGGGCTTGGAGGCTCCTCCTCAGGTGGCACTCAAGGAGCCTCTTGGGTTGGGGAGGTGCAGAAGGCGGCACCAAGAGGGCAGAAGGTGGCACCAAGGAGGGCAGAAAGTGGCACCAGAGGGCAGAAAGTGGCACCAAGGAGGACAGGAAGTGGCACCAGAGGGCAGAAAGTGGCACCATGAGGGCAGGTGAAACCAAGAGGGCAGAAGGTGGCACCAAGGAGGGCAGAAAGTGGCACCAAGGAGGGCAGAAGGTGGCACCAGAGGGCAGAAAGTGGCACCATGAGGGCAGGTGACACCAAGGAGGGCAGAAAGTGGCACCAGAGGGCAGAAAGTGGCACCAAGGAGGACAGGAAGTGGCACCAGAGGGCAGAAAGTGGCACCATGAGGGCAGGTGAAACCAAGAGGGCAGAAGGTGGCACCAAGGAGGGCAGAAAGTGGCACCAAGGAGGGCAGAAGGTGGCACCAGAGGGCAGAAAGTGGCACCATGAGGGCAGGTGACACCAAGGAGGGCAGAAAGTGGCACCAGAGGGCAGAAAGTGGCACCAAGAGGGCAGGAAGTGGCACCAAGGAGGGCAGGAAGTGGCACCAAGGAGGGCAGAAGGTGGCACTGAGAGAACATAAAGTGGCATCAAAGAGGGCCAGAAGTGGCACCAAGCAGGGAAGGTGAAACCAAGGGGGCAGAAGGTGGCACCAAGGAGGGCAGAAGGCGGCACCAGAGGGCAGAAAGTGGCACCATGAGGGCAGGTGACACCAAGGAGGGCAGAAGGAAGGTGGCACCAAGAGGGCAGAAAGTGGCATCATGAGGGCAGGTGACACCAAGGAGGGCAGAAGGTGGCACCAAGAGAGCAGAAAGTGGCATCATGAGGGCAGGTGACACTAAGGAGAGCAGAAGGTGGCACCAAGGAAGGCAGAAGGTGGCACCAAATAGGGCAGAAGGTGGCACCAGGGCGGGCAGAAGGCCTGGGGGAGGTCACCACAACGATCTGGGTGCCAGGAGGGAGCTCTGGAGGAGCTTCTTGGGCTGGGGAGGTGCAGAAGGGGGGCAGAGAGGGGCCAAGGTGGCACCATGGAGAGGTGGGCATGGGTACCCACCTCGAAGTCTGCCAGGGAGAGGAGCAGCTCTGGCAGCCAGGGCAGCTGGAAGAGGAAGACGTAGCTGGAGCGCAGCAGCTGGCTCGGGTGGCACCAGATGAAACCTGTGCCAGGAGAGGGCACATGGGGCTCAGGGGCACCCCCCAGGGGGAGGCTGGCACCTGCTGGTACCACCCCAAGAGGTGGCAGCTGCTGGGCACAGCCAGGGGAGATGGAATCCAAGGGGGTGGTCATGGCAGGTGGCACCGTGGTGGCATGGCATGGCCAGAAGAGATGGCACACAAGAGGGTGGCCAGGAGGGGGCATTGAAACAGGGCCAGAGAATGGCATCTGGTGGCATGGGCAGGAGAAGGGAGCAGCCAGTGGCACCCAGTGGCATGGCACAGCCAGGAGAGGGGGCACACAGTGGCACCATGGTGGCATGGCACAGCCAGGAGAGGGGGCACACAGTGGCACTATGGTGGCATGGCACAGGCAGGAGAGGGGGCACACAGTGGCACTATGGTGGCATGGCACAGCCAGGAGAGGGGGCACACAGTGGCACTATGGTGGCATGGCACAGGCAGGAGAGGGGGCACACAGTGGCACTATGGTGGCATGGCACAGCCAGGAGAGGGAACACCCAGGGGCACCCAGTAGCATGGCACAGCCAGGAGAGGGGGCACACAGTGGCACCACGGTGGCATGGCACAGCCAGGAGAGGGGGCACTCAACAGCATGGCCATGAGATGCCACCTGATGGCATGGTCATGAGGTGGCACCTGGTGCCATGCCCATAACAGATGACCCTCAGCACCATGTCCAGAAGCTGCCACCTGATGCCAACCCCATGCCACCTCCCTCTCCCCCCAACCCCTCCCCCATCAATGCCCACCTCTGCTGAACCCTCCCATTGGCACCTCCCCAAGCCCCATGCCAGCTATGCCGACCCCAGAGCTGCCCCATGCCAGCCATGCCCACCCTAGAGCTGCCCCATGCCAGCTATGCCCATCCTAGAGCTGCCCCATACCAGCTATGCCCACTCTAGAGCTGCCCCATGCCAGCCCTGCCCACCCTAGAGCTGCCCCATGCCAGCCATAGCCATGCCCACCCCAGAGCTGCCCCAAGCCCCATGCCTGCCATGCCCAGCCTAGAGCTGCCCCATGCCAGCTATGCCCAGCCTAAAGCTGCCCCATGCCAGCCATGCCCACTCTAGAGCTGCCCCATGCCAGCCATAGCCATGCCCACCCTAGAGCTGCCCCAAGCCCCATGCCAGCTATGCCCACCCCACACCTACCCCATGCCAGCCATGCCCACCCCAGCCCTGCCCACCTCCCCCTCCCCCCCAGTGCCCAAGATGCCACCCCCCCACCCCCCTCCTTGCCCTGGTACCTGCCATCACCCCCCTCTGGGGGGCATCCATCACCACCAACTTCTCCACCAGGGATGGGCACTTGGATGCCACCTCCCATGCCAGGAGCCCTCCCCAGTCGTGCCCTACCAGGCAGCACTTGGGCGAGGCCTGGCTGGCACCGGTGCCCGGGGGTGCCCCCAGCAGCTCGATCACCTGGCAGATGGCATCCACCAGGGCCTCCAGCTGGTAGCTCTCGGTGCCAGGAGGCTTCTCCGAGGCTCCGTACCCAGGCAGGTCCAGTGCCACCACCTGGTAGCTGCTGCCAAGCTCCACCAGCAGATGGCGCCAGCAGAACCTGGCACAGGCAGGGGGTGGCACTCGGTGCCCTCCAAAGCCCCTGGGTGCCCTGCCCAAGCCCTTCACGGTGCCCACCCAAGCCCCTTGGTGCCATCCCAAGCCCCTTGGTGCCCTCCCAAGCCCTTCATGGTGCCCACCCAAGCCCCTTGGTGCCATCCCATGCCCCTTGGTTGCCCAGCCCAAGCCCTTCACAGTGCCCACCCAACCCCCTTGGTGCCCTCCTAAGCCCCTTGGTGCCCTGCCAAGCCCTTCACAGTGCCCACCCAACCCCCTTGGTGCCATCCCATGCCCCTTGGTGCACTCCCAAGCCCTTCACAGTGCCATCCCAAGCCCCTTGGTGCCCTCCCAAGCCCTTCTTGGTGCCCACCCAAGCCTCTTGGGTGCCCTTCCAAGCCCTTCACGATGCCCACCCAAGCCCCTCAGTGGCATCTCAAGCCCCTTGGTGCCCACCCAAGCCCTTCTTGGTGCCCTCCCAACCCCCTTGGTGCCCTCTCACACCCTTTGGTGCCTTCCCACACCCCTTGATGCCCTCCCACACCCTTTGGTGCCCTCCCAACCCCCTTGATGCCCTCCCACACCCCCTTGGTGCCCTCCCACACCCCTTTGGTGCCCTCTCACACCCCTTGGTGCCCTCCCAACCCCCTTAATGCCCTCCCACACCCCCTTGGTGCCCTCCCAGCCCTCCTTGGTGCCCTCCCTCACCCCTTGGTGCCCTCCCAACCCCCTTGATGCCCTCCCAACCCCCTTGATGCCCTCCCAACCCCCTTGATGCCCTCCCACACCCCTTGATGCCCTCCCACACCCCTTGGTGCCCTGCCATGCCCCTCGGTGCCCTGCCAAGGCCCAGGTGGGCACTGACCAGCTCTGGGGGAAGCCATGGAGCAGCAGCAGCAGTGGAGCCTGGCAGGGACCTTTGGTCACGTAGTGAAGCCTCAACCCAGAGCCCTGGGGGGGGGGGAGGGGTGGGGGTGGGCACAGGGTGGCCTGGACCCCTCCCCCCCCTCCCCAGATGCCCTCCCCAGGCTCCCTCAGCAGCATCTCCTCCTCCCCTCCCCCCCCTCCCCCTCCCAGGAGCTCTCAAAGCTCCTTCAGATGCCCTCAGGAGACCTCCCAAAGCTTCCAGCACCTTCCAGGAGCTCACCCAGAGCCCACCCAGAGCCCACCCAGAGCATCCAGAACCCACCCAGAGCCCACCCAGAGCCTCCAGAACCCACCCAGAGCCCACCCAGAGCCCACCCAGAGCCACCCAGAGCCTCCAGAACCCACCCAGAGCCCACCCAGAGCCACCCAGAGCCCACCCAGAGCCTCCAGAACCCACCCAGAGCCCACCCAGAGCCACCCAGAGCCCACCCAGAGCCTCCAGAACCCACCCAGAGCCCACCCAGAGCCACCCAGAGCCCACCCAGAGCCCACCCAGAGCCTCCAGAACCCACCCAGAGCCCACCCAGAGCCCACCCAGAGCCACCCAGAGCCACCCAGAGCCCACCCAGAGCCACCCAGAGCTACCCAGAGCAACCCAGAACCCACCCAGAGCCACCCAGAGCAAACCATGGCCCACCCAGAGCTACCCAGAGCCCACCCAGAACTCACCCAGAGCTACCCAGAACCCACCCAGAGCCACTCAGAGACCACCCAGAGCCACCCAGAACCCACCCAGAGCTACCCAGAGCCACCCAGAGCTACCCAGAGCCACCCAGAGCCCACCCAGAGCCACCCAGAGCCCACCCAGAGCCTCCAGAACCCACCCAGAGCCCACCCAGAGCCACCCAGAGCCCACCCAGAGCCTCCAGAACCCACCCAGAGCCCACCCAGAGCCCACCCAGAGCCACCCAGAGCCACCCAGAGCCCACCCAGAGCCCACCCAGAGCCTCCAGAACCCACCCAGAGCCCACCCAGAGCCACCCAGAGCCCACCCAGAGCCTCCAGAACCCACCCAGAGCCCACCCAGAGCCCACCCAGAGCCACCCAGAGCCACCCAGAGCCCACCCAGAGCCACCCAGAGCTACCCAGAGCAACCCAGAACCCACCCAGAGCCACCCAGAGCAAACCATGGCCCACCCAGAGCTACCCAGAGCCCACCCAGAACTCACCCAGAGCTACCCAGAACCCACCCAGAGCCACTCAGAGACCACCCAGAGCCACCCAGAACCCACCCAGAGCTACCCAGAGCCACCCAGAGCTACCCAGAGCCACCCAGAGCCCACCCAGAGCCACCCAGAACCCACCCAAAGACCACCCAGAGCAACCCAGAGCTACCCAGAACCCACTCAGAGCCTCCAGAACCCACCCAGAGCCTCCAGAACCCACTCAGAGCCACCCAGAGCCACCCAGAACCCACCCAGAGCTCACCCAGAGCAATGCAGAGCTACCCAGAGCCCACCCAGAGCCACCCAGAGCCTCCAGAACCCACCCAGAGCCACCCAGAACCCACCCAGAGCCACTCAGAACCCACCCAAAGACCACCCAGAACCCACGCAGAGCCACCCTGAACCCACCCAAAGACCACCCAGAGCTACCCAGAGCAACCCAGAGCCCACCCAAAGACCACCCAGAGCAACCCAGAGCTACCCATAGCCACCCAGAACTCACTCAGAGCCACCCAGAGCCCACCCAGAGCCAACCAGAGCCCACCCAGAACCCACTCAGAGCCTCCAGAACCCACCCAGAGCCACCTAGAGCCACCCAGAGCCACCCAGAACCCACCCAGAGCCTCCAGAACCCACCCAGAGCTACCCAGAGCCCACCCAGAGCCCACCCAGAGCCTCCAGAACCCACTCAGAGCCACCCAGAGCCATCCAGAACCCACCCAGAGCCACCCAGAGCAACCCAGAGCCCACCCAGAACTCACTCAGAGCCACCCAGAACCCCTCCAGATACCCTCAGGACCCTCAAAAGCCTCCCCCACACCCTCCAGAACCCACTCCAGACACCCCCAGACCCTCCAGATGCCCTCAAGCCCTCCAGAACCCACTCCAGATACCCTCAGGACCCTCACAAGTCCCCCCCAGACCCCCAGAACCCACTCCTGATGCTCCAGAGCCCACTCCAGACACCCTCACAGCCTCCAGAACCCACTCCTGATGCTCCAGAACCCACTCCAGACACCCTCACAGCCTCCAGAACCCACTCCTGACCCTCCAGAACCCACTCCAGATACCCTCAGGACCCTCACAAGTCCCCCCCAGACCCCCAGAACCCACTCCTGATGCTCCAGAACCCACTCCAGACACCCTCACAACCTCCAGAACCCACTCCTGACCCTCCAGAACCCACTCCAGACACCCTCACAGCCTCCAGAACCCACTCCTGATGCTCCAGAACCCACTCCAGACACCCTCACAGCCTCCACAACCCACTCCTGACCCTCCAGAACCCACTCCTGATGCTCCAGAACCCACTCCAGAGACACCCTCACAGCCTCCAGAACCCACTCCTGACTCTCCAGAGCCCACTCCAGACACCCTCACAGCCTCCAGAACCCACTCCTGATGCTCCAGAACCCACTCCAGAGACCTTCACAGCCTCCAGAACCCACTCCTGACCCTCCAGAACCCACTCCAGACACCCTCAGAACCCTCCAGAACCCACTCCAGACACCCTCACAGCCTCCAGAACCCACTCCTGATGCTCCAGAACCCACTCCAGACACCCTCACATCCTCCAGAACCCACTCCTGACCCTCCAGAACCCACTCCAGACACCCTCACAGCCTCCAGAACCCACTCCTGACCCTCCAGAACCCACTCCAGACACCCTCACAGCCTCCAGACCCCACTCCTGACCCTCCAGAACCCACTCCAGACACCCTCAGGACCCTCCAGAACCCACTCCTGACCCTCCAGAACCCACTCCAGACACCCTCACAGCCTCCACAACCCACTCCTGACACCCTCCAGCCCTCCCACCCCTCTGGGTGCCCTTCCCTGCCCCTTGGGTGCCCTCCCACGCCCCTTGGGTGCCCTCCCACCCCTCTTGATGCCCTCCCAAGCCCCTTGGGTGCCCTCCCTACCCCTTCTTGGTGCCCTCCCAACCCCCTTGGGTGCCCTGCCATGCCCCTTGGGTGTCCTCTCTACCCCCTTTGGTGCCCTCTCACCCCCCTTGATGCCCTCCCAAGCCCCTCAAGTGCCCTTCCCTGCCCCTCGGGTGCCCTCTCCCCCCACCTTGGTGCCCTTCCCTGCCCCTTGGTGCCCTCCCACCCCTTCTTGGTGCCCTCCCAACCCCATTGGGTGCCCTCTCACACCCCTTGGTGCCCTTCCCTACCCCTTGGGTGCCCTGCCATGCCCCTTGGGTCCCCTCCCACCCCTCTTGGTGCCCTTCCATGTCCCCTTGGGTGCCCTCCCTACCCCCTTTGGTGCCCTCCCACCCCTCTTGATGCCCTCCCACCCACCTTGGTGCCCTTCCCTGCCCCTTGGTGCCCTCTCACCCCTCTTGGTGCCCTCCAAACCCCCTCGGGTGTCCTTCCCTGCCCCTCGGGTGCTCTCCCACCCCTCTTGATGCCCTCCCACCCCTCTTGGTGCCCTTCCATGTCCCCTTGGGTGCCTTTCCCTGCCCTTTGGTGCCCTCCCACCCCTCTTGATGCCCTCCCACCCACCTTGGTGCCCTTCCCTGCCCCTTGGTGCCCTCTCACCCCTCTTGGTGCCCTCCCAAGCCCCTTGGGTGCCCTCCCAACCCCCTCGGGTGCCCTTCCATGCCCCTCGGGTGCCCTCCCACACCCCTTGGTGCCCTTCCATGCTCCTCGGGTGCCCTCCCACCCCCACCTTGGTGCCCTGCCATGCCCCTTGATGCCCTCCCACCCCTGTTGGTGCCCTCCCAAGCCCCTTGGGTGCCCTCCCAACCCCCTCGGGTGCCCTTCCCTGCCCCTCGGGTGGCCTCCCACCCACCTTGGTGCCCTTCCCTGCCCCTTGGTGCCCTCCACCCCTGTTGATGCCCTCCCACCCCTCTTGGTGCCCTTCCATGCCCCCTTGGGTGCCTTTCCCTGCCCTTTGGTGCCCTCCCACCCCTCTTGATGCCCTCCCACCCACCTTGGTGTCCTTCCCTGCCCCTCGGGTGCCCTCCCACCCCCACCTTGGTGCCCTTCCCTGCCCCTTGGTGCCCTCCCAACCCCTCTGGATGCCCTCCTAACCCCTCTGGGTGCCCTCCCAACCCCCTCGGGTGCCCTTCCATGCCCCTCGGGTGCCCTCCCACCCCCACCTTGGTGCCCTTCCCTGCCCCTTGGTGCCCTTCCCTCCCCCCTCGGGTGCCCTCCCCAACCTGCAGCCGCAGGAATCGATGCTCTCCGAAGCTGGCATCGAGCATGCCCGGGGGGGGGTTGGTCCGCACCCTCCAGCGGAAGGTGGCACAGGGACCCCTGCGCAGCAGCAGCCCCACCCCCCACAGCCCATAGGCGACCCCCGCGGCCCCCGCGGCCAGCAGCAGCCCCAGCTGGGCCAGCAGGCGGCGCAGGGCCAGCAGCAGCCGCGGGGGGGCCAGCAGCAGCCAGCGCAGGGCGGGCAGCAGCATGGCACAGGGCACGGCTGGCACAGGGCACGGCTGGCACCTGGGGAGGGAGGGGGCTGGGGGGGGGGCACAGAGAGAGAGAGAGAGACAGAGAAGGGTCACTGGGGTGGTGCCAGCCCCCGTGGGGGCACAGCAGCTGCTGGGCTCATGCCCATGGGGGGCTCATGCCCATGGTGGCACAGCAGCTGCTGGGTTCATGCCCATGGGGGGCTCATGCCCATGGTGTGCCCATGGTGGCACAGCAGCTGCTGGGTTCGTGCCCATGCTGGGCTCATGCCCCTGGTGGGCTCATGCCCATGGTGTGCCCATGGTGGCACAACAGCTGCTGGGTGTGTGCCCATGCTGGGCTCATGCCCATGGTGGCTTCGTGCCCATGGTGTGCCCATGGTGGCACAGCAGCTGCTGGGTGTGTGCCCATGGGGGGGCTCATGCCCATGGTGGCTTCGTGCCCATGGTGTGCCCATGGTGGCACAGCAGCTGCTGGGTTCGTGCCCATGCTGGGCTCATGCCCATGGTGGGCTCATGCCCATGGTGGCACAGCAGCTGCTGGCTCATGCCCATGGTGGCTTCGTGCCCATGGTGTGCCCATGGTGGCACAGCAGCTGCTGGGTGTGTGCCCATGGTGGGCTCATGCCCATGGTGGCACAGCAGCTGCTGGGCTCATGCCCATGGTGTGCCCATGGTGGCACAGCAGCTGCTGGGTGTGTGCCCATGCTGGGCTCATGCCCCTGGTGGGCTCATGCCCATGGTGGCACAGCAGCTGCTGGGCTCATGCCCATGGTGGGCTCATGCCCATGGGGGGCTCATGCCCATGGTGGCTTCATGCCCATGGTGGCACAGCAGCTGCTGGGCTCATGCCCATGGTGGGCTCATGCCCATAGTATGCCCATGGTGGCACAGCAGCTGCTGGGCTCATGCCCACGGTGGGCTCATGCCCATGGTGGCTTTGTGCCCATGGTGTGCCCATGGTGGCACAGCAGCTGCTGGGCTCATGCCCATGGTGGCTTCATGCCCACGGTCACCTCATGCCCATGCTGGGCTCATGCCCATGGTGGCACAGCACCTCCTGGGCTCATGCCCATGGTAGACTCATGCCCATGGTGGCACAGCACCTGGTGGCCTCATCCTTGTGGTGCCAACGTCCCCATGGGGGCCCTGTCAAGGTGGCACAGCACCTGGTGGCCTCATCCCCATGGTGCCAATGCCCCCATGGGGGCCCTGTCAAGGTGGCACAGCACCTGGTGGGTTCATCCTGTGGTGCCAATGCCCCCATGGTGCCAATGTCCCCATGGTGCCAATGTCCCCATGGTGCCACCTCCCCCAGGCTGGCCCCACTGTCCCCAGGGTGCCCCATTCCTGCCCTCTGTGTCACCATCCTGCCTCATCACCAGGGTGTCACCAGGGCCAGGGTGGCTCTGCCACCACCCCCTCAGGTGCCACCCTGCCCAGGGTGACCTCATTTCCCTGCCTGTCCCTGGCACCAACTTGTCCTCCCTGCTGGGGGTGGCCTTGGCACTGCTGTCCCATTGTGGGGAGGGTGTTTGTCACTGGCACCAGGGAGCTCCCTGGCACCAGAGGGTGCCACCATGAGGGGGTCCCTGGCACCAGAGGTCCCTGTCCCTGGGAGGTGCCATCACCAGTGGGACCCTGGCACCAGTGGGCTGGTGGTGCCCACAGTAGGGTGTCCCTGGCACCAGGAAGGGTCCTGCCACCAGCATGTCCTTGTCACCAGGGTGCCCCACTCAGGGGGTGTCCCTGTCCTGAGGGAGGTGGCATCACCAGGGTGGCACTGCCACCACAGTGCCCACTCAAGGGAGTGTCCCTGTCCCCGGGGAGATGGCATCACCAGGGTGGCACTGCCACCAAGATGCCCACTCAAGGGAGTGTCCCTGTCCCTAGGGAGATGCCAGCACCAGGGTGGCACTGCCACCAAGGTGCCCACTCAAAGGGGTGTCCCTGTCCCTAGGGAAGTGCCACCAAGGTGCCCACTCAAGGGAGTGTCCCTGTCCCTAGGGAGGTGCCATCACCAGGGTGGCACTGCCACCAAGGTGCCCACTCAAAGGGGTGTCCCTGTCCCTGGGGAGGTGCCATCACCAGGGTGGCACTGCCACCAAGGTGCCCACTCAAGAAAGTGTCCCTGTCCCTGGGGAGGTGCCATCACCAGGGTGGCACTGCCACCACGGTGCCCACTCAGGGCAGTGTCCCTGTCCCTAAGGAGGTGCCATCACCAGGGTGGCACTGCCACCAAGGTGCCCACTCAAAGGGGTGTCCCTGTCCCTAGGGAAGTGCCACCAAGGTGCCCACTCAAGGGAGTGTCCCTGTCCCTAGGGAGGTGCCATCACCAGGGTGGCACTGCCACCAAGGTGCCCACTCAAAGGGGTGTCCCTGTCCCTGGGGAGGTGCCATCACCAGGGTGGCACTGCCACCAAGGTGCCCACTCAAGGGAGTGTCCCTGTCCCTGGGGAGGTGCCATCACCAGGGTGGCACTGCCACCACGGTGCCCACTCAGGGCAGTGTCCCTGTCCCTAAGGAGGTGCCATCACCAGGGTGGCACTGCCACCAAGGTGCCCACTCAAGGGAGTGTCCCTGTCCCTGGGGAGGTGCCATCACCAGGGTGGCACTGCCACCATGGTGCCCACTCAAGAGAGTGTCCCTGTCCCCGAGGTGCCATCACCAGGGTGGCACTGCCACCATGGTGCCCACTCAAGGGAGTGTCCCTGTCCCCGAGGTGCCATCACCAGGGTGGCACTGCCACCAAGGTGCCCACTCAAGAGGGTGTGTCTGACCCCGGGGAGGTGCCATCACCAGGGTGGCACTGCCACCACGGTGCCCACTCAAGGGGGTGGCCCTGTCCCCAGGGTGTGTGTCTGTGCCCTCCCCCCCCAGCCTGTCCCTGTCACCAGGATGTCCCACCCTGGGGGGAGGGAGGTGTCCCTGGCACCCAGGTGCCCCCCTCCCCCATCACCAGGGTGTCCTCTCGTGGGGGTGTCCCTGGCACCGGGGTGCCCACTCATGGGGGTGTCCCTGCCACCTCTGTGTGTGTCCCCCCCCAGCCTGTGCCTGGCACCAGAGTGTCCCCTCGTGGGGGGGTGTCCCTGGTACCTCAGTGCCCACTCGCGGGGGTGTCCTTGTCACCGGGGGGGGGGGGGGGGAGGTGTCTGCCCCCCCCTCCCCCCTCCCCCCTGTCCCTGTGCCCAGACACTGAGGTGGTGCCGCCACCAGGCTGTGCCCCACGCGTGGGGGGGGTCTCTGTCACCACTGTGTGTGTCCCCCCCCAGCCTGTCCCTGTCCCCTGCCACTGTGACACCATGGGGGGGGCTGTCCCTGTCACAGCCTGTCGGGACATGCCGGGGGTAGGGGGGGGGGGGCTGTGTGGGGTTGTCGCGACATGGGCGTGTCCTTGTCACCCCCCCCCCCCGGATGGGCGTGTCCCTGTCACCGGGGCGGGGTTATCGCGACATCGTTTTTGGGGTGGGGGGGTGGGGGGGAAGCGATGAGTCCTCTCATGGGGTGCAGGTGTCCCTGCCAGGCTGTCACCGCAGTGTCGCGACATGGGGCGGGGCTGTCACCGACAGGCACGGGGGGGGGTGGGGGTGTCCCTGTCACCGGGGGGGGGGGGGGGGGGGGAGTGCGTCTGTGTGTGTGCCCCACGGCGCGGGGGGGGGCGCTCTGTCGCGACAGCGAGGAGTGGGTTCCTGCCACCACGGAGGGGGTCCCTGGCAGTGGCACTGTCGCGACACGAAGGGTCCCAAACTCGCCCCCCCCCCCCCCGGCTTTAACCTCTCCCCCCCCTGCCCCCCCCCCCCCAGCCCCGCACCTTCCAGCGCCGCTTCCGTCGCCCGCTGCAGCTCGGCCCCGCCCCCTGCGCCCCGCCCCCTCCATTCTATTGGCGCGGGGGAGGAGGCGCAGCCAATGAGAGCCATGGGGGCGGAGAAAAGGGGCGGGGCAAACGACATAGGGGCGGCGCAAACAGCATAGGGGCGGAGCTACACGGCCTAGGGGCGGAGCTACACGGCCTAGGGGCGGAGCTACACGGCCTAGGGGCGGGGCCGGGGCAGGTCCCCGGCGAGGACGTTCGGAGCCTTCCCGGAGACCTTTTGACCTTCGGGGGCCTCTTTTGGGGCTCTTTTGGGACCTTTGGGAGCCTTTCCGAGAGTTTTCTTTTGGCTTTCCCTTTCCCCTCCCCCGAATTTAACCTTTTTTTGTGCTTTTGCTGCCTGTTTTGCGCTTTTGCTGCCTTTTTTGGCTGCCTTTTGCCCCCAGTTTGGTGTCCTGGGGGTTCGTTTTCGTTTCCTTTTCCCCTTTTCACCTCTTTTTTGTTCCTTCCCCAAATTCCTTTCCCCCTTTTTGGACTTCTTCCTCATCTTCTTCCTCCTTTTTAACCCTTTTTTTTCCCCCCCGTTGCTTTTCCCACCCTCTATTTTTTAACCCCTTTCTCCCTTTTTTACCTCATTTTCCCCCTTCTAGCCCTTTTTTTGCCCCCTCTTAACCCATTCTTAGCCATTTTAAACTCCTTTCCCCCACCTCAAGCCCTTTTTTGCTTCCTTTTAACCACTTTTTAGGCCATTTAAACTACTTCTCCTCCTTCTAGCCCTTTTTCCCTCCTTTTAACCATTTAGGGGTAATTTCAACTCATTTTCCCTCTTTTTGCCCTTTTTTACTCAATTTTAACCTGTTTTTAGCCATTTTTAATCTCCTTATAGACCTGTTTACCTGCTTTTAACCATTTTGGGGCCATTTCAACTCATTTCCCCTCTTTTTGCCCTTTTTAACCCCATTTTAACCTATTTTTAGCCATTTTTAACCTCCTTATAGCCATTTTTGCCTCCTTTTAACCTTTCTGAGCCATTTTCCTGCCTTCTAGCCCTTTTTTTGCCTCCTTTTAACCATTTTGGGGCCATTTCAACTCATTTCCCCCCTTTTTGCCCTTTTTAAAAGCCATTTTAACCTATTTTTAGCCATTTTTAACCTCCTTATACCCATTTTTTCCTCCTTTTAACCTTTCTGAGCCATTTTCCTGCCTTCTAGACCTTTTTTGCCTCCTTTTAACCATTTTGTGGCCATTTCAACTCATTTCCCCCCTTTTGCCCCTTTTTAACCCCATTTTAACCTGTTTTTAGCCATTTTTAATCTCCTAATAGACCTTTTTGCCTCCTTTTAACCATTTCGGGGCCATTTCAACTCGTTTCCCCCCTTCCCCCCTTTTAAACCCCATTTTAACCTATTTTTAGCCATTTTTAACCTCCTTATAGCCATTTTTACCTCCTTTTACCCTTTCTGGGCCATTTTACTCCCTTCCAGCCCATTTTTGCCTCCTCTTAACCAATCTTTAGCTATTTTAAACCTCTTGCAGACCTTTTTTGCCATCTTTTAACAACTTCTTGGGGTATTTTAACTCCTTTCCCCCCTTCTAGCACTTTTCTGCCTCCTTTTAACCACTTTTGGGCCATTTTAACTCTTTTCCTCCCTTCTGGCCCTTTTTTGCCTTCTTGTAAGCACTTTGGGGCCATTGAAACTCCTTTCCTCCCCTTCTCTCCCATTTTTTGCCTCCTCTTCACCCAATTTCTCCTCCTCTCCCCCAATTTCTCCTCCTCTCCCCCAATTTCTCCTCCTTTCCCCCCAATTTCTCCTCGTTTTCCCCATTTTCTCCTTCTCTCCCCCAATTTCTCCTCCTTTCCCCCCAATTTCTCCTCCTTTCCCTGAATTTCTGCTCCTCTCCCCCAATTTCTCCTCTTTTCCCCCAATTTCTCCTCCTCTTCCCCAATTTCTCCTCCTTTCCCCCCAATTTCTCCTCCTTTTTCCCCATTTTCTCCTTCTCTCCCCCAATTTCTCCTCCTTTGCCCCAATTTCTGCTCCTCTCCCCCAATTTCTCCTCTTTTCCCCCAATATCTCCTCCTCTCCCCCAATATCTCCTCCTCTCCCCCAATTTCTCCTCTTTCCCCCAATTTCTCCTCTTTTCCCCCAATTTCTCCTCTTTTCCCCCAATTTCTCCTCCTCTCCCCCAATTTCTCCTCCTCTCCCCCAATTTCTCCTCTTTTCCCTCCAATTTCTCCTCCTCTCCCCCAATTTCTCCTCTTTCCCCCCAATTTCTCCTCTTTTCCCCCAATTTCTCCTCTTTTCCCCCCAATTTCTCCTCCTCTCCCCCCAATTTCTCCTCTTTTCCCCCCAATTTCTCCTCCTCTCCCCCAATTTCTCCTCTTTCCCCCCAATTTCTCCTCCTCTCCCCCAATTTCTCCTCTTTCACCCAGTATCTCCTCCTCTCCCCCAATTTCCCCTCCTCTCCCCCCATTTTCTCCTCCTTCCCCCCAATTTCTCCTCTTTCCCCCCAATTTCTCCTCTTCTCCCCCCAATTTCTCCTCCCCCCAATTTCTCCTCCTTTCCCCCAATTTCTCCTCTTTTCCCCCCCAATTTCTCCTCTCTCCCCCAATTTCTCCTCCTTTCCCCCCAATTTCTCCTCTTTCCCCCCAATTTCTCCTCCTCTCCCCCAATTTCTCCTCCTCTCCCCCAATTTCTCCTCTTTTCCCCCAATTTCTCCTCTCTCCCCCAATTTCTCCTCCTTTCCCCAATTTCTCCTCCTTTCCCCCCAATTTCTCCTCCTCTCCCCCAATTTCTCCTTTCCCCAAATTTCTCCTCCTTTCCTCCTCTCCCCCAATTTCTCCTCTTTCCCCCCAATTTCTCCTCCTCTCCCCCAATTTCTCCTCCTCTCCCCCAATTTCTCCTCTTTTCCCCCAATTTCTCCTCCTCTCCCCCAATTTCTCCTCTTTCCCCCCAATTTCTCCTCCTCTCCCCCAATTTCTCCTCCTTTCCCCCAATTTCTCCTCTTTCCCCCCAATTTCTCCTCCTCTCCCCCAATTTCTCCTCCTCTCCCCCAATTTCTCCTCTTTCCCCCCAATTTCTCCTCCTTTCCCCCCAATTTCCCCTCCTGGGCACTGAGTTGGAGCTGAGGCAGTGCTGAAAGGCTTCAGCCAGTGCCAGGCTGCAGGGGGAAGGTTTAATCCCTTCTCTACTCAACTAATTAACCTATTGGGGTAATTAGGATTTAATTAGTTAATTTAATTGGACTTCAATTAACCTTTAATTAATCTAATTATAGTTTAATTAGCTATTTGACTATTTAACTCTAATTAACTAAGTCTAATTAATAAACTAATTAAGTTTAATTAGTATTTGGCTCTTAATTAATTCTAATATAATTAAACTAATTCAAGATTAATTAGTATTTAACTCTCCACTAATTTAATTGCAATATAATTAAAGTAATTAATTATTGAAGTTTAACTCATTAAACTCTTAATTGATTTAATTTGAATGTGATTAATCTAATTATTGTTCAATTAGAAATTAACTCTTAATTTGATTCTGATATAATTAAACTAATTAGATTAGTGATGTTTAATTAGTATTTAACTCCTAATTCTCTGTAATATAATTAATTCCATTATTGAAGTCTAATTAGTATTTAACTCTTATTAATTGTAATCTCATTATCTAATGAGATTATTGAAGTTTAATTAGTATTTACCTCTTAATTAATTCAGTATAATTAAACAATTATTGACCTTTAATTACTATTTAATTCGTATTTAATTCTTCATTTGATTAATGAGATTATTGAAGATTAATTAATATTTAACTCTTCATTAATTTAATTCTAATATAATTGATGAGATTATTGAAGTTTAATTAATATTAAACTCTTCATTAGTTTAATTCTAATATAATTGATGAGATTATTGAAGTTTAATTAATATTTAACTCTTAATTTAATTCTAATATAATTAATGCTATTATTGAAGTTTAATTAATATTTAACTCTTAATTAATTTAAATCTAATATAATTAATTATATTATTGAAGTTTAATTAGTATTTGACTCTTAATTTAATTCTAATGTAATTAACTTATTCGATTGCTGAGGTTTAATTAGTATTTAACTCTTGATTCTGATATAATTAACTAAACTCATTGGGTTGGTGAAGTTTAATTAGTAATTATCTCTTAATTTAATTCTAATATAATTAATCAGAATATTGACGTTTAATTAATATTTAACTCTTAATTTAATTCTAATACAATTAATCAGATTATTGAAGTTTAATTAGTATTTAACTCTTAATTAATTTAATTCTAATATAATTAATGCTATTATTGAAGTTTAATTAATATTTAACTCTTAATTAACTTAAATCTAATATAATTAATTATATTATTGAAGTTTAATTAGTATTTGACTCTTAATTTAATTCTAATGTAATTAACTTATTCGATTGCTGAGGTTTAATTAGTATTTAACTCTTGATTCTGATATAATTAACTAAACTCATTAGATTGTTGAAGTTTAATTAGTAATTATCTCTTAGTTATTTCTAATATAATTAACTAATTAGATTGTTGAAGTTTAGTAATTATCTCTTAATTAATTTAATTCTAATCTCATTAACTAATTAGATTGTTGAATTTTAATTAGTAATTATATCTTATTATTTCTAATCTAATTGACTAATTAGATTGTTGAAGTTTAATTAGTAATTATCTCTTAATTAATTATTTCTGAAGTTTAATTAGTGTTTAACTCTTTTATTCTAACCTAATGGACTAAACTAATTAGGTTATTGACGATTAATTAGCATTTAACTCTCAATTAATGCTATTCTAATACAATTAACTCAGGAGGAGATTTTTGGGGTCCCTTGAAAAATTCGATAGGAATTTTTGGGGCATTTTGGGGCATTTTTGGGACACTAAAATTTGGATAGGAAATTTTGGGGTCCCTTGAAAAAAATGATAGGAATTTTGGGGGCATTTTGGGGGATTTTTGGGGTCACTTTAAAATTTGGATAGGAATTTTGGGGGCAATTTGAGGGATTTTGGAGTCACTTTAAATTTTTGATAGGAGTTTTTGGGGCATTTTGGGGCATTTTTGGGGTCACTTAAAAATTTGTATTGGAAATTTTGGGGCAATTTGAGGGATTTTGGTGTCACTTTAAATTTTGGATAAGAATTTTTGGGGCATTTTGGGGTCACTTTAAATTTTGGATAGGAAAATTTGGGGTCCCTTGAAAAAATTGATAGGAATTTTTGGGGCAATTTAAGGGATTTTGGAGTCACTTTAAATTTTTGATAGGAATTTTTGGGGCATTTTGGGGGATTTTGGGGTCACTTTAAAATTTGAATAGGAAATTTTGGGGTCCCTTGAAAAAATTGATAGGAATTTTTGGGGCATTTTGGGTTTTTTTTGGGTCACTTAAAACTTTGGATAGGAAATTTTGAGGCAATTTGAGGGATTTTGGAGTCACTTTAAAATTTTGATAGGAATTTTTGGGGCATTTTGGGGGATTTTTGGGGTCACTTTAAAATTTGGATAGGAAACTTTGGGGTCCCTTGAAAACCTCGATAGGAAGTTTTGGGGTATGTGGTGCCCATCCACAAGAAGGGCTGTGAGGAGGCACTGGAAAACTCCAGAGCTGAGCAGCCTGAGCTCAGTGCCAGGTGAGGGCATGGAAGAGGGCACCTTGAGTGGCATAGCACAGCATGGCCAAGGGCTCAGGCTCTGCCAGCAGGGGGTTAGGCAGGGCAGGTCCTGCCTGACCAAGCTGAGCTCTGCTTAGGATCAGGTTCCTGCCTGGTGCCCGTGGGGCAGGCTGTGGATGGAGTCTGCCTGGACTGCAGCAAAGCCTTTGGCACTGACTGGCACAGCAAGCTCCTGGCACAGCTGGCAGCTCCTGGCACAGCTGGCAGCTCCTGGCTTGGGCAGATTCACTCTGATATGGGGCAAGAACTGGCTGGAAGGCTGGGCACAGAGAGTGGTGCTGAATGGTGCCACATCCAGCTGGCAGCTGGCACTGGTGGTGTGCCCCAAGGATCAGTGCTGGGCACAGAGAGTGGTGATGAATGGTGCCACATCCAGCTGGCAGCTGGCACCGGTGGTGTGCCCCAAGGATCAGTGCTGGGCACAGAGAGTGGTGATGAATGCTGCCACTGGCAGCTGGCACTGCTGGGATCAGTGCTGGGCACAGAGAGTGGTGCTGAATGGTGCCACCTCCAGCTAGCAGCTGGCACCAGTGGTGTGCCCCAAGGATCAGTGCTGGGTACAGAGAGTGGTGATGAATGGTGCCACATCCAGCTGGCAGCTGGCACTGGTGGTGTGCCCCAAGGATCAGTGCTGGGCACAGAGAGTGGTGATGAATGGTGCCACATCCAGCTGGCAGCTGGCACTGGTGGTGTGCCCCAAGGATCAGTGCTGGGCACAGAGAGTGGTGGTGAATGGTGCCACAGGCAGCTGGCACTGCTGGGATCAGTGCTGGGCACAGAGAGTGGTAGTGAATGGTGCCACCTCCAGCTAGCAGCTGGCACCGGTGGTGTGCCCCAAGGATCAGTGCTGGGCACAGAGAGTGGTGCTGAATGGTGCCACTGGCAGCTGGCACTGATGGTGTGCCCCAAGGATCAGTGCTGGGCACAGAGAGTGGTGGTGAATGGTGCCATTGGCAGCTGGCACTGGTGGTGTGCCCCAAGGATCAGTGCTGGGCACAGAGAGTGGTGCTGAATGGTGCCATAGGCAGCTGGCACTGCTGGGATCAGTGCTGGGCACAGAGAGTGGTGATGAATGGTGCCACATCCAGCTAGCAGCTGGCACCGGTGGTGTGCCCCAAGGATCAGTGCTGGGCACAGAGAGTGGTGCTGAATGGTGCCGCAGGCAGCTGGCAGCTGGCACTGGTGGTGTGCCCCAAGGATCAGTGCTGAGCACAGACAGTGGTGGTGAATGGTGCCATTGGCAGCTGGCACTGGTGGAGTGCCCCAAGGATCAGTGCTGGGCACTGAGAGTGGTGCTGAATGGTGCCACTGGCAGCTGGCACTGGTGCAGTGCCCCAGGGATCAGTGCTGGGCACAGTCCTGTTCTATCTCTTTATTGCTGCCCTGGCCCAGGGCATTGAGTCCAGCAGCAGTGAGGTTGCAGCTGGCACCGAGCTAGGAGCAGCTGTGGAGCTGTTGGAGGGCAGCAGAGCCCTGCAGAGGGCACCATGCCAGGCTGGATGGGTGGGCAGGGGCCAAGGGGATGAGACTGAACAAGTCCCAGTGCCAGGCTGTGCCCTTTGGCCACAACAAGCCCAAGCAGTGGCACAGGCTGGGGCCAGAGTGGCTGAGAGCAGGCAGGCAGAGAGGGCCCTGGGGGAGCTGCTTGGCAGCAGCTGCAGAGGAGGCAGCAGTGCCCAGGTGGGCAGGGTGCCCAGTGGCATCCTGGGCTGGCTCAGGAGCAGTGTGGGCAGCAGGGCAAGGGAGGTTCTTGTGCCCCTGTGCCCAGCACTGCTCAGGCCACCCCTGGAGTGCTGTGCCCAGCTCTGGGCTCCTCCACTGCAGAGAGCTGTTGAGGTGCTGGGGGGTGCCCAGAGCAGGGCACCAAGGTTGGTGAAGGGCTGGGCACAGCCCTGTGAGGAGAGGCTGAGGGAGCTGGGGGGGGTGCAGCCTGGCACAGAGCAGGCTCAGGGCAGAGCTGATTGCTGCCTGCAGGGAGGCTGTAGCCAGCTGGGGTTGGGCTCTGCTGCCAGGCAGCCAGAGCCAGAAGTGGGCACAGCCTCAAGCTGTGCCAGGGCAGGCTCAGGCTGGATGTGATGAGGAAGCTGTGCCCAGAGAGAGAGACTGGCACTGGAATGGGCTGCCCAGGGAGGTGCTGCAGTGCCCATGGCTGGAGGTGCTGAAGCCAAGCCTGGCTGGGGGGCACTGAGTGCCAGGCTCTGGGTTGGTTGGGCAGGGCACAGAGGTTGGCACGGAGGAGCTGAGCTCTCTGCCAACCTGCCTGGCTCTGAGTCTCTGATTTTTGGGGCAATTTTGGGAGGGTTTGGGACACTAAAAATAATTTCAGGGATTTTGGGGTCATTTTGGAGCCGTTTGGGACATTTAGAGTTTTGAAAGGGAATTTTGGGGCTTTTTGGGGCCATTGAACAATTCCCAGCAAGATTTTTGGGGCAGTTTTGAGATTTTGGGATAAATGTTACAAATTTCAAGGAATTTTGGGGCATTTTGGGGCTCATTTAGCAATTTCCATCAAGATTTTTGGGGCACTTTTGAGGTTTTGGGATGAATTTTCCAAATTTCAAGGAATTTTGGAGCTTTTTGGGCTCATTTAACAATTTCCACCAAATTTTTTGGGGCAGTTTTGAGCTTTTGGGATGAATTCTACAAATTTCAAGGAATTTTGGGGCATTTTGGGCTCATTTAAGAATTTCCACCCAGATTTTTGGGGCAGTTTTTAGGTTTTGGGATGAATTTTCCAAATTTCAATGAATTTTGGAGCTTTTTGGGTGCATTTAACAATTTCCACCCAGATTTTTGGGGCAGTTTTGAGGTTTTGGGATTAATTTTACAATTTTGAAGCTATTTTGGGGCATTTTGGAGCCATTTAACAATTTCCACCAAGATTTTTGGGGCAGTTTTGAGATTTTGGGATAAATGTTACAAATTTCAAGGAATTTTGGGGCATTTTGGGGCTCATTTAGCAATTTCCATCAAGATTTTTGGGGCACTTTTGAGGTTTTGGGATGAATTTTCCATATTTCAATGAATTTTGGAGCTTTTGGGGCTCATTTAACAATTTCCACCAAATTTTTTGGGGCAGTTTTGAGCTTTTGGGATGAATTCTACAAATTTCAAGGAATTTTGGGGCATTTTGGACTCATTTAACAATTTCCACCAAGATTTTTGGGGCAGTTTTGAGCTTTTGGGATGAATTCTACAAATTTCAAGGAATTTTGGGGCATTTTGGGCTCATTTAAGAATTTCCAACAATATTTTTGGGGCAGTTTTGAGGTTTTTGGGATTAATTTTACAATTTTGAAGCTATTTTGGGGCTTTTTGGGCTCATTTAAGAATTTCCACCAAGATTTTTGGGGCAGTTTTGAGGTTTTGGAAAGAATTCTACAAATTTTGTGGAATTTTGGGGCTTTTTGGAGCCATTTAACAATTTCCACCAAAATTTTTAGGGAAGCTTTGAAATTTTGGGATGAATTCTACAAAATTCAAGGATTTTTGGGGCATTTTTGGGCTCATTTAACAATTTCCATCAATATTTTTGGGGCAGTTTTGAGCTTTTGGGATGAATTCTACAAATTTCAAGGAATTTTGGGGCATTTTGGAGCCATTTAACAATTTCCACCAAAAATTTTGGGGCAGTTTTGAGATTTTGGGATGAATTCTGCAAATTTTGTGGAATTTTGGAGCTTTTTGGGCTCATTTAAGAATTTCCACCAAGATTTTTGAGAAGTTTTTAGATTTTGGGATAAATTTAACAATTTTGAAGCTATTTTGGGTCTTTTTGGGCTCATTTAACAATTTCCACCCAGATTTTTGGGGCAGTTTTGAGGTTTTGGGATTAATTTTACAATTTTGAAGCTATTTTGGGGCTTTTTGGGCTCATTTAAGAATTTCCACCAAGATTTTTGGGGCAGTTTTGAGCTTTTGGGATGAATTCTACAAATTTCAAGGAATTTTTGGGCTCATTTAAGAATTTCCATCAATATTTTTGGGGCACTTTTGAAGTTTTGGGATTAATTTTCCAAATTTCAAGGAATTTTGGAGCTTTTTGGGATCATTTAACAATTTCCACCCAGATTTTTGGGGCAGTTTTGAGGTTTTGGGATTAATTTTACAATTTTGAAGCTATTTTGGGGCATTTTGGAGCCATTTAACAATTTCCACCAAGATTTTTGGGGCAGTTTTGAGATTTTGGGATAAATGTTACAAATTTCAAGGAATTTTGGGGCATTTTGGGGCTCATTTAGCAATTTCCATCAAGATTTTTGGGGCACTTTTGAGGTTTTGGGATGAATTTTCCAAATTTCAAGGAATTTTGGAGCTTTTTGGGCTCATTTAACAATTTCCACCAAATTTTTTGGGGCAGTTTTGAGCTTTTGGGATGAATTTTCCAAATTTCAAGGAATTTTGGAGCTTTTTGGGCTCATTTAACAATTTCCACCAAATTTTTTGGGGCAGTTTTGAGCTTTTGGGATGAATTCTACAAATTTCAAGGAATTTTGGGGCATTTTGGGCTCATTTAAGAATTTCCAACAATATTTTTGGGGCAGTTTTGAGGTTTTTGGGATTAATTTTACAATTTTGAAGCTATTTTGGGGCTTTTTGGGCTCATTTAAGAATTTCCACCAAGATTTTTGGGGCAGTTTTGAGGTTTTGGGAAGAATTCTACAAATTTTGTGGAATTTTGGGGCTTTTTGGAGCCATTTAACAATTTCCACCAAAATTTTTAGGGAAGCTTTGAAATTTTGGGATGAATTCTACAAAATTCAAGGATTTTTGGGGCATTTTTGGGCTCATTTAACAATTTCCATCAATATTTTTGGGGCAGTTTTGAGCTTTTGGGATGAATTCTACAAATTTCAAGGAATTTTGGGGCATTTTGGAGCCATTTAACAATTTCCACCAAAAATTTTTGGGCAGTTTTGAGATTTTGGGATGAATTCTGCAAATTTTGTGGAATTTTGGAGCTTTTTGGGCTCATTTAAGAATTTCCACCAAGATTTTTGGGAAGTTTTTAGATTTTGGGATAAATTTAACAATTTTGAAGCTATTTTGGGTCTTTTTGGGCTCATTTAACAATTTCCACCCAGATTTTTGGGGCAGTTTTGAGGTTTTGGGATTAATTTTACAATTTTGAAGCTATTTTGGGGCTTTTTGGGCTCATTTAAGAATTTCCACCAAGATTTTTGGGGCAGTTTTGAGCTTTTGGGATGAATTCTACAAATTTCAAGGAATTTTTGGGCTCATTTAAGAATTTCCATCAATATTTTTGGGGCACTTTTGAAGTTTTGGGATTAATTTTCCAAATTTCAAGGAATTTTGGAGCTTTTTGGGATCATTTAACAATTTCCACCCAGATTTTTGGGACAGTTTTGAGGCTTTGGGATTAATTTAACAATTTTGAAGCTATTTTGGAGCTTTTTGGTCTCATTTAACAATTTCCACCCAGATTTTTGGGGCAGTTTTGAACTTTTGGGATGAATTCTACAAATTTCAAGGAATTTTGGGGCTTTTTGGGGCCATTGAACAATTCCCAGCAAGATTTTTGGGGCAGTTTTGAGATTTTGGGATAAATGTTACAAATTTCAAGGAATTTTGGGGCATTTTGGGGCTCATTTAGCAATTTCCATCAAGATTTTTGGGGCACTTTTGAGGTTTTGGGATGAATTTTCCAAATTTCAAGGAATTTTGGAGCTTTTTGGGCTCATTTAACAATTTCCACCAAATTTTTTGGGGCAGTTTTGAGCTTTTGGGATGAATTCTACAAATTTCAAGGAATTTTGGGGCATTTTGGACTCATTTAACAATTTCCACCAAGATTTTTGGGGCAGTTTTGAGCTTTTGGGATGAATTCTACAAATTTCAAGGAATTTTGGGGCATTTTGGGCTCATTTAAGAATTTCCAACAATATTTTTGGGGCAGTTTTGAGGTTTTTTGGATTAATTTTACAATTTTGAAGCTATTTTGGGGCTTTTTGGGCTCATTTAAGAATTTCCACCAAGATTTTTGGGGCAGTTTTGAGGTTTTGGAAAGAATTCTACAAATTTTGTGGAATTTTGGGGCTTTTTGGAGCCATTTAACAATTTCCACCAAAATTTTTAGGGAAGCTTTGAAATTTTGGGATGAATTCTACAAAATTCAAGGATTTTTGGGGCATTTTTGGGCTCATTTAACAATTTCCACCAAAATTTTTGGGGCAGATTTGAGATTTTGGGATGAATTCTACAAATTTGAAGGAATTTTGGGGCATTTGGGGCTCATTTAACAATTTCCACCAAAATTTTTGGGGCAGTTTTGAGATTTTGGGATTAATTTTACAATTTTGAAGCTATTTTGGGGCTTTTTGGGCTCATTTAAGAATTTCCACCAAGATTTTTGGGGCAGTTTTGAGGTTTTGGAAAGAATTCTACAAATTTTGTGGAATTTTGGGGCTTTTTGGAGCCATTTAACAATTTCCACCAAAATTTTTAGGGAAGCTTTGAAATTTTGGGATGAATTCTACAAAATTCAATGATTTTTGGGGCATTTTTGGGCTCATTTAACAATTTCCATCAATATTTTTGGGGCAGTTTTGAGCTTTTGGGATGAATTCTACAAATTTCAAGGAATTTTGGGGCATTTTGGGCTCATTTAAGAATTTCCAACAAAATTTTTGGGGCAGTTTTGAGGTTTTTGGGATTAATTTTACAATTTTGAAGCTATTTTGGGGCTTTTTGGGCTCATTTAAGAATTTCCACCAAGATTTTTGGGGCAGTTTTGAGGTTTTGGAAAGAATTCTACAAATTTTGTGGAATTTTGGGGCTTTTTGGAGCCATTTAACAATTTCCACCAAAATTTTTAGGGAAGCTTTGAAATTTTGGGATGAATTCTACAAAATTCAAGGATTTTTGGGGCATTTTTGGGCTCATTTAACAATTTCCATCAATATTTTTGGGGCAGTTTTGAGCTTTTGGGATGAATTCTACAAATTTCAAGGAATTTTGGGGCGTTTTGGAGCCATTTAACAATTTCCACCAAAAATTTTGGGGCAGTTTTGAGATTTTGGGATGAATTCTGCAAATTTTGTGGAATTTTGGAGCTTTTTGGGCTCATTTAAGAATTTCCACCAAGATTTTTGAGAAGTTTTTAGATTTTGGGATAAATTTAACAATTTTGAAGCTATTTTGGGTCTTTTTGGGCTCATTTAACAATTTCCACCCAGATTTTTGGGGCAGTTTTGAGGTTTTGGGATTAATTTTACAATTTTGAAGCTATTTTGGGGCTTTTTGGGCTCATTTAAGAATTTCCACCAAGATTTTTGGGGCAGTTTTGAGCTTTTGGGATGAATTCTACAAATTTCAAGGAATTTTTGGGCTCATTTAAGAATTTCCATCAATATTTTTGGGGCACTTTTGAAGTTTTGGGATTAATTTTCCAAATTTCAAGGAATTTTGGAGCTTTTTGGGATCATTTAACAATTTCCACCCAGATTTTTGGGACAGTTTTGAGGCTTTGGGATTAATTTAACAATTTTGAAGCTATTTTGGAGCTTTTTGGTCTCATTTAACAATTTCCACCCAGATTTTTGGGGCAGTTTTGAACTTTTGGGATGAATTCTACAAATTTCAAGGAATTTTGGGGCATTTTTGGGCTCATTTAACAATTTCCATCAAGATTTTTGGGGCAGTTTTGAAGTTTTGGGAGGATTTTGGATGAGTCCAGCAGGAATTTTGTGGATTTTTGGGGGGATTTTGTCTTTCTTTGGGGCACTTTGGGAGCTTTTTGGAGGTTCTGGAGGGAGATTTTTGGGCTTGGGGAGGGAATTTTGGGTCTTTTTTAAAGGAATTTTTGGATTTTAGATGTTTTTGGGGGAAAATTTGGGATTTGGAAGGAATTTTTGGGTAGTTTTGGAGGGAAATTTGATTTTTTGGCTATTTTGGGGGGGGAGTTTAGGGCTGGGAAGGGAATTTTGGGTCTTTTTGTAGGGAATTCTGGAATTTAATATTTTTGGGGTAGAAGATTTGAGATTTGGAAGGAATTTTTGGGTAGTTTTGGAGGGAATTTTGAGCTTTTTGGCTATTTTGGGGGGAGAATTTAGGGCTGGGAAGGGAATTTTGGGTCTTTTTGTAAGGAATTTTGGGGGGAAGAGTTTAGATTTGGAAGGAATTTTTGGGTAGTTTTGGAGGGAATTTTGATTTTTTGATATTTTGGGAGGAGAATTTAGGTTTGGGGAGGGAATTTTGGGTCTTTTTGTAGGGAATTCTGGAATTTAGTATTTTTGGGGTAGAAGATTTGAGATTTGGAAGGAATTTTTGGGTAGTTTTGGAGGGAATTTTGATTTTTTGGCTATTTTGGGGGGAGAGTTTAGGGCTGGGAAGGGAATTTTGGGTCTTTTTGTAGGGAATTTTGGGGGGAAGAGTTTAGATTTGGAAGGAATTTTTGGGTAGTTTTGGAGGGAATTTTGATTTTTTGATATTTTGGGAGGAGAATTTAGGTTTGGGGAGGGAATTTTGGGTCTTTTTGTAGGGAATTCTGGAATTTAGTATTTTTGGGGTAGAAGATTTGAGATTTGGAAGGAATTTTTGGGTAGTTTTTGAGGGAATTCTGATTTTTTTTTGCTGTTTTGGGGAAGATTTTTGGGTTTGGGGTGGGAATTTTGGGTCTTTTTAAAGGAATTTTTGCATTTTAGATGTTTTTTGGGGAAAAATTTTTACTTTGGGAGGGAATTTTTGGGTAGTTTTTGAGGGAATTTTGAGCTTTTTGGTATT
>NW_026974631.1:0-44602 GCF_015220805.1 Pogoniulus pusillus
CCTAGCCTGGAATCCCCTGCACCATTCTGCAGCTTTCCAGCTCCCTCACACACTGGCAAAAGAAACTTTCTCCTAGCTGCTTTCCTTTGAAGCAGAAACACGTTTACATCCTAGCCCCATTGAAGAACCATAGAAATGCCGTTTAGAAAAATGCACTCCTTCTGCTTATAGACCCAGCCAGGAATGGCCTAGCCTGGAATCCCCTGCACCATTCTGCAGCTTTCCAGCTCCCTCACACACTGGCAAAAGAAACTTTCTCCTAGCTGCCTTTCCTTTGAAGCAGAAACACGTTTACATCCTAGCCCCATTGAAGAACCATAGAAATGCCTTTTAGAAAAAGCACTCCTTCTGCTTATAGACCCAGCCAGGAATGGCCTAGCCTGGAATCCCCTGCACCATTCTGCAGCTTTCCAGCTCCCTCACACACTGGCAAAAGAAACTTTCTCCTAGCTGCTTTCCTTTGAAGCAGAAACACGTTTACATCCTAGCCCCATTGAAGAACCATAGAAATGCCGTTTAGAAAAAGCACTCCTTCTGCTTATAGACCCAGCCAGGAATGGCCTAGCCTGGAATCCCCTGCACCATTCTGCAGCTTTCCAGCTGCCCTCACACACTGGCAAAAGAAACTTTCTCCTAGCTGCTTTCCTTTGAAGCAGAAACACGTTTACATCCTAGCCCCATTGAAGAACCATAGAAATGCCGTTTAGAAAAAGCACTCCTTCTGCTTATAGACCCAGCCAGGAATGGCCTAGCCTGGAATCCCCTGCACCATTCTGCAGCTTTCCAGCTCCCTCACACACTGGCAAAAGAAACTTTCTCCTAGCTGCTTTCCTTTGAAGCAGAAACACGTTTACATCCTAGCCCCATTGAAGAACCATAGAAATGCCGTTTAGAAAAAGCACTCCTTCTGCATATAGACCCAGCCAGGAATGGCCTAGCCTGGAATCCCCTGCACCATTCTGCAGCTTTCCAGCTCCCTCACACACTGGCAAAAGAAACTTTCTCCTAGCTGCTTTCCTTTGAAGCAGAAACACGTTTACATCCTAGCCCCATTGAAGAACCATAGAAATGCCGTTTAGAAAAAGCACTCCTTCTGCTTATAGACCCAGCCAGGAATGGCCTAGCCTGGAATCCCCTGCACCATTCTGCAGCTTTCCAGCTCCCTCACACACTGGCAAAAGAAACTTTCTCCTAGCTGCTTTCCTTTGAAGCAGAAACACGTTTACATCCTAGCCCCATTGAAGAACCATAGAAATGCCGTTTAGAAAAAGCACTCCTTCTGCTTGTAGACCCAGCCAGGAATGGCCTAGCCTGGAATCCCCTGCACCATTCTGCAGCTTTCCAGCTCCCTCACACACTGGCAAAAGAAACTTTCTCCTAGCTGCTTTCCTTTGAAGCAGAAACACGTTTACATCCTAGCCCCATTGAAGAACCATAGAAATGCGGTTTAGAAAAAGCACTCCTTCTGCTTATAGACCCAGCCAGGAATGGCCTAGCCTGGAATCCCCTGCACCATTCTGCAGCTTTCCAGCTGCGTCACACACTGGCAAAAGAAACTTTCTCCTAGCTGCTTTCCTTTGAAGCAGAAACACGTTTACATCCTAGCCCCATTGAAGAACCATAGAAATGCCGTTAGAAAAAGCACTCCTTCTGCTTATAGACCCAGCCAGGAATGGCCTAGCCTGGAATCCCCTGCACCATTCTGCAGCTTTCCAGCTGCCGTCACACACTGGCAAAAGAAACTTTCTCCTAGCTGCTTTCCTTTGAAGCAGAAACACGTTTACATCCTAGCCCCATTGAAGAACCATAGAAATTGCCGTTTAGAAAAAGCACTCCCTTCTGCTTATAGACCCAGCCAGGAATGGCCTAGCCTGGAATCCCCTGCACCATTCTGCAGCTTTCCAGCTCCCTCACACACTGGCAAAAGAAACTTTCTCCTAGCTGCTTTCCTTTGAAGCAGAAACACGTTTACATCCTAGCCCCATTGAAGAACCATAGAAATGCCGTTAGAAAAAGCACTCCTTCTGCTTATAGACCCAGCCAGGAATGGCCTAGCCTGGAATCCCCTGCACCATTCTGCAGCTTTCCAGCTGCCTCACACACTGGCAAAAGAAACTTTCTCCTAGCTGCTTTCCTTTGAAGCAGAAACACGTTTACATCCTAGCCCCATTGAAGAACCATAGAAATGCCGTTTAGAAAAAAGCACTCCTTCTGCTTATAGACCCAGCCAGGAATGGCCTAGCCTGGAATCCCCTGCACCATTCTGCAGCTTTCCAGCTCCCTCACACACTGGCAAAAGAAACTTTCTCCTAGCTGCTTTCCTTTGAAGCAGAAACACGTTTACATCCTAGCCCCATTGAAGAACCATAGAAATGCCGTTTAGAAAAAGCACTCCTTCTGCTTATAGACCCAGCCAGGAATGGCCTAGCCTGGAATCCCCTGCACCATTCTGCAGCTTTCCAGCTCCCTCACACACTGGCAAAAGAAACTTTCTCCTAGCTGCTTTCCTTTGAAGCAGAAACACGTTTACATCCTAGCCCCATTGAAGAACCATAGAAATGCCGTTTAGAAAAAGCACTCCTTCTGCTTATAGACCCAGCCAGGAATGGCCTAGCCTGGAATCCCCTGCACCATTCTGCAGCTTTCCAGCTCCCTCACACACTGGCAAAAGAAACTTTCTCCTAGCTGCTTTCCTTTGAAGCAGAAACACGTTTACATCCTAGCCCCATTGAAGAACCATAGAAATGCCGTTAGAAAAAGCACTCCTTCTGCTTATAGACCCAGCCAGGAATGGCCTAGCCTGGAATCCCCTGCACCATTCTGCAGCTTTCCAGCTCCCTCACACACTGGCAAAAGAAACTTTCTCCTAGCTGCTTTCCTTTGAAGCAGAAACACGTTTACATCCTAGCCCCATTGAAGAACCATAGAAATGCCGGTTAGAAAAAGCACTCCTTCTGCTTATAGACCCAGCCAGGAATGGCCTAGCCTGGAATCCCCTGCACCATTCTGCAGCTTTCCAGCTCCCTCACACACTGGCAAAAGAAACTTTCTCCTAGCTGCTTTCCTTTGAAGCAGAAACACGTTTACATCCTAGCCCCATTGAAGAACCATAGAAATGCCGTTTAGAAAAAGCACTCCTTCTGCTTATAGACCTAGCCAGGAATGGCCTAGCCTGGAATCCCCTGCACCATTCTGCAGCTTTCCAGCTCCCTCACACACTGGCAAAAGAAACTTTCTCCTAGCTGCTTTCCTTTGAAGCAGAAACACGTTTACATCCTAGCCCCATTGAAGAACCATAGAAATGCCGTTTAGAAAAAGCACTCCTTCTGCTTATAGACCCAGTCAGGAATGGCCTAGCCTGGAATCCCCTGCACCATTCTGCAGCTTTCCAGCTCCCTCACACACTGGCAAAAGAAACTTTCTCCTAGCTGCTTTCCTTTGAAGCAGAAACACGTTTACATCCTATCCCCATTGAAGAACCATAGAAATGCCGTTTAGAAAAGCACTCCTTCTGCTTATAGACCCAGCCAGGAATGGCCTAGCCTGGAATCCCCTGCACCATTCTGCAGCTTTCCAGCTCCCTCACACACTGGCAAAAGAAACTTTCTCCTAGCTGCTTTCCTTTGAAGCAGAAACACGTTTACATCCTAGCCCCATTGAAGAACCATAGAAATGCCGTTTAGAAAAAGCACTCCTTCTGCTTATAGACCCAGCCAGGAATGGCCTAGCCTGGAATCCCCTGCACCATTCTGCAGCTTTCCAGCTCCCTCACACACTGGCAAAAGAAACTTTCTCCTAGCTGCTTTCCTTTGAAGCAGAAACACGTTTACATCCTAGCCCCATTGAAGAACCATAGAAATGCCGTTTAGAAAAAGCACTCCTTCTGCTTATAGACCCAGCCAGGAATGGCCTAGCCTGGAATCCCCCTGCACCATTCTGCAGCTTTCCAGCTCCCTCACACACTGGCAAAAGAAACTTTCTCCTAGCTGCTTTCCTTTGAAGCAGAAACACGTTTACATCCTAGCCCCATTGAAGAACCATAGAAATGCCGTTTAGAAAAAGCACTCCTTCTGCTTATAGACCCAGCCAGGAATGGCCTAGCCTGGAATCCCCTGCACCATTCTGCAGCTTTCCAGCTCCCTCACACACTGGCAAAAGAAACTTTCTCCTAGCTGCTTTCCTTTGAAGCAGAAACACGTTTACATCCTAGCCCCATTGAAGAACCATAGAAATGCCGTTTAGAAAAAAGCACTCCTTCTGCTTATAGACCCAGCCAGGAATGACCTAGCCTGGAATCCCCTGCACCATTCTGCAGCTTTCCAGCTCCCTCACACACTGGCAAAAGAAACTTTCTCCTAGCTGCTTTCCTTTGAAGCAGAAACACGTTTACATCCTAGCCCCATTGAAGAACCATAGAAATGCCGTTTAGAAAAAGCACTCCTTCTGCTTATAGACCCAGCCAGGAATGGCCTAGCCTGGAATCCCCTGCACCATTCTGCAGCTTTCCAGCTCCCTCACACACTGGCAAAAGAAACTTTCTCCTAGCTGCTTTCCTTTGAAGCAGAAACACGTTTACATCCTAGCCCCATTGAAGAACCATAGAAATGCCGTTTAGAAAAAGCACTCCTTCTGCTTATAGACCCAGCCAGGAATGGCCTAGCCTGGAATCCCCTGCACCATTCTGCAGCTTTCCAGCTGCCTCACACACTGGCAAAAGAAACTTTCTCCTAGCTGCTTTCCTTTGAAGCAGAAACACGTTTACATCCTAGCCCCATTGAAGAACCATAGAAATGCCGTTTAGAAAAAGCACTCCTTCTGCTTATAGACCCAGCCAGGAATGGCCTAGCCTGGAATCCCCTGCACCATTCTGCAGCTTTCCAGCTCCCTCACACACTGGCAAAAGAAACTTTCTCCTAGCTGCTTTCCTTTGAAGCAGAAACACGTTTACATCCTAGCCCCATTGAAGAACCATAGAAATGCCGTTTAGAAAAAGCACTCCTTCTGCTTATAGACCCAGCCAGGAATGGCCTAGCCTGGAATCCCCTGCACCATTCTGCAGCTTTCCAGCTCCCTCACACACTGGCAAAAGAAACTTTCTCCTAGCTGCTTTCCTTTGAAGCAGAAACACGTTTACATCCTAGCCCCATTGAAGAACCATAGAAATGCCGTTTAGAAAAAGCACTCCTTCTGCTTATAGACCCAGCCAGGAATGGCCTAGCCTGGAATCCCCTGCACCATTCTGCAGCTTTCCAGCTCCCTCACACACTGGCAAAAGAAACTTTCTCCTAGCTGCTTTCCTTTGAAGCAGAAACACGTTTACATCCTAGCCCCATTGAAGAACCATAGAAATGCCGTTTAGAAAAAGCACTCCTTCTGCTTATAGACCCAGCCAGGAATGGCCTAGCCTGGAATCCCCTGCACCATTCTGCAGCTTTCCAGCTCCCTCACACACTGGCAAAAGAAACTTTCTCCTAGCTGCCTTTCCTTTGAAGCAGAAACACGTTTACATCCTAGCCCCATTGAAGAAACATAGAAATGCCGTTTAGAAAAAGCACTCCTTCTGCTTATAGACCCAGCCAGGAATGGCCTAGCCTGGAATCCCCTGCACCATTCTGCAGCTTTCCAGCTCCGTCACACAATGGCAAAAGAAACTTTCTCCTAGCTGCTTTCCTTTGAAGCAGAAACACGTTTACATCCTAGCCCCATTGAAGAACCATAGAAATGCCGTTTAGAAAAAGCACTCCTTCTGCTTATAGACCCGGCCAGGAATGGCCTAGCCTGGAATCCCCTGCACCATTCTGCAGCTTTCCACCTCCCTCACACACTGGCAAAAGAAACTTTCTCCTAGCTCCTTTCCTTTGAAGCAGAAACACGTTTACATCCTAGCCCCATTGAAGAACCATAGAAATGCCGTTTAGAAAAAGCACTCCTTCTGCTTATAGACCCAGCCAGGAATGGCCTAGCCTGGAATCCCCTGCACCATTCTGCAGCTTTCCAGCTCCCTCACACACTGGCAAAAGAAACTTTCTCCTAGCTGCTTTCCTTTGAAGCAGAAACACGTTTACATCCTAGCCCCATTGAAGAACCATAGAAATGCCGTTTAGAAAAAGCACTCCTTCTGCTTATAGACCCAGCCAGGAATGGCCTAGCCTGGAATCCCCTGCACCATTCTGCAGCTTTCCAGCTCCCTCACACACTGGCAAAAGAAACTTTCTCCTAGCTGCTTTCCTTTGAAGCAGAAACACGTTTACATCCTAGCCCCATTGAAGAACCATAGAAATGCCGTTAGAAAAAGCACTCCTTCTGCTTATAGACCCAGCCAGGAATGGCCTAGCCTGGAATCCCCTGCACCATTCTGCAGCTTTCCAGCTCCCTCACACACTGGCAAAAGAAACTTTCTCCTAGCTGCTTTCCTTTGAAGCAGAAACACGTTTACATCCTAGCCCCATTGAAGAACCATAGAAATGCCGTTTAGAAAAAGCACTCCTTCTGCTTATAGACCCAGTCCAGGAATGGCCTAGCCTGGAATCCCCTGCACCATTCTGCAGCTTTCCAGCTCCCGTCACACACTGGCAAAAGAAACTTTCTCCTAGCTGCTTTCCTTTGAAGCAGAAACACGTTTACATCCTAGCCCCATTGAAGAACCATAGAAATGCCGTTTAGAAAAAGCACTCCTTCTGCTTATAGACCCAGCCAGGAATGGCCTAGCCTGGAATCCCCTGCACCATTCTGCAGCTTTCCAGCTCCCTCACACACTGGCAAAAGAAACTTTCTCCTAGCTGCTTTCCTTTGAAGCAGAAACACGTTTACATCCTAGCCCCATTGAAGAACCATAGAAATGCCGTTAGAAAAAGCACTCCTTCTGCTTATAGACCCAGCCAGGAATGGCCTAGCCTGGAATCCCCTGCACCATTCTGCAGCTTTCCAGCTCCCTCACACACTGGCAAAAGAAACTTTCTCCTAGCTGCTTTCCTTTGAAGCAGAAACACGTTTACATCCTAGCCCCATTGAAGAACCATAGAAATGCCGTTTAGAAAAAGCACTCCTTCTGCTTATAGACCCAGCCAGGAATGGCCTAGCCTGGAATCCCCTGCACCATTCTGCAGCTTTCCAGCTCCCTCACACACTGGCAAAAGAAACTTTCTCCTAGCTGCTTTCCTTTGAAGCAGAAACACGTTTACATCCTAGCCCCATTGAAGAACCATAGAAATGCCGTTTAGAAAAAGCACTCCTTCTGCTTATAGACCCAGCCAGGAATGGCCTAGCCTGGAATCCCCTGCACCATTCTTCAGCTTTCCAGCTCCCTCACACACTGGCAAAAGAAACTTTCTCCTAGCTGCTTTCCTTTGAAGCAGAAACACGTTTACATCCTAGCCCCATTGAAGAACCATAGAAATGCCGTTTAGAAAAAGCACTCCTTCTGCTTATAGACCCAGTCAGGAATGGCCTAGCCTGGAATCCCCTGCACCATTCTGCAGCTTTCCAGCTCCCTCACACACTGGCAAAAGAAACTTTCTCCTAGCTCCTTTCCTTTGAAGCAGAAACACGTTTACATCCTAGCCCCATTGAAGAACCATAGAAATGCCGTTTAGAAAAAGCACTCCTTCTGCTTATAGACCCAGCCAGGAATGGCCTAGCCTGGAATCCCCTGCACCATTCTGCAGCTTTCCAGCTCCCTCACACACTGGCAAAAGAAACTTTCTCCTAGCTCCTTTCCTTTGAAGCAGAAACACGTTTACATCCTAGCCCCATTGAAGAACCATAGAAATGCCGTTTAGAAAAAGCACTCCTTCTGCTTATAGACCCAGCCAGGAATGGCCTAGCCTGGAATCCCCTGCACCATTCTGCAGCTTTCCAGCTCCTCACACACTGGCAAAAGAAACTTTCTCCTAGCTCCTTTCCTTTGAAGCAGAAACACGTTTACATCCTAGCCCCATTGAAGAACCATAGAAATGCCGTTTAGAAAAAGCACTCCTTCTGCTTATAGACCCAGCAGGAATGGCCTAGCCTGGAATCCCCTGCACCATTCTGCAGCTTTCCAGCTCCCTCACACACTGGCAAAAGAAACTTTCTCCTAGCTGCTTTCCTTTGAAGCAGAAACACGTTTACATCCTAGCCCCATTGAAGAACCATAGAAATGCCGTTTAGAAAAAGCACTCCTTCTGCTTATAGACCCAGCCAGGAATGGCCTAGCCTGGAATCCCCTGCACCATTCTGCAGCTTTCCAGCTCCCTCACACACTGGCAAAAGAAACTTTCTCCTAGCTGCTTTCCCTTTGAAGCAGAAACACGTTTACATCCTAGCCCCATTGAAGAACCATAGAAATGCCGTTTAGAAAAAGCACTCCTTCTGCTTATAGACCCAGCCAGGAATGGCCTAGCCTGGAATCCCCTGCACCATTCTGCAGCTTTCCAACTGCGTCACACACTGGCAAAAGAAACTTTCTCCTAGCTGCTTTCCTTTGAAGCAGAAACACGTTTACATCCTAGCCCCATTGAAGAACCATAGAAATGCCGTTTAGAAAAGCACTCCTTCTGCTTATAGACCCAGCCAGGAATGGCCTAGCCTGGAATCCCCTGCACCATTCTGCAGCTTTCCAGCTGCGTCACACACTGGCAAAAGAAACTTTCTCCTAGCTGCTTTCCTTTGAAGCAGAAACACTTTTACATCCTAGCCCCATTGAAGAACCATAGAAATGCCGTTTAGAAAAAGCACTCCTTCTGCTTATAGACCCAGCCAGGAATGGCCTAGCCTGGAATCCCCTGCACCATTCTGCAGCTTTCCAGCTCCCTCACACACTGGCAAAAGAAACTTTCTCCTAGCTGCTTTCCTTTGAAGCAGAAACACGTTTACATCCTAGCCCCATTGAAGAACCATAGAAATGCCGTTTAGAAAAAGCACTCCTTCTGCTTATAGACCCAGCCAGGAATGGCCTAGCCTGGAATCCCCTGCACCATTCTGCAGCTTTCCAGCTCCCTCACACACTGGCAAAAGAAACTTTCTCCTAGCTCCTTTCCTTTGAAGCAGAAAACCTTTTACATCCTAGCCCCTTTGAAGAACCATAGAAATGCCGTTTAGAAAAAGCACTCCTTCTGCTTATAGACCCAGCCAGGAATGGCCTAGCCTGGAATCCCCTGCACCATTCTGCAGCTTTCCAGCTCCCTCACACACTGGCAAAAGAAACTTTCTCCTAGCTCCTTTCCTTTGAAGCAGAAACACGTTTACATCCTAGCCCCATTGAAGAACCATAGAAATGCCGTTTAGAAAAAGCACTCCTTCTGCTTATAGACCCAGCCAGGAATGGCCTAGCCTGGAATCCCCTGCACCATTCTGCAGCTTTCCAGCTCCTCACACACTGGCAAAAGAAACTTTCTCCTAGCTGCTTTCCTTTGAAGCAGAAACACGTTTACATCCTAGCCCCATTGAAGAACCATAGAAATGCCGTTTAGAAAAAGCACTCCTTCTGCTTATAGACCCAGCCAGGAATGGCCTAGCCTGGAATCCCCTGCACCATTCTGCAGCTTTCCAGCTCCCTCACACACTGGCAAAAGAAACTTTCTCCTAGCTGCTTTCCTTTGAAGCAGAAACACGTTTACATCCTAGCCCCATTGAAGAACCATAGAAATGCCGTTTAGAAAAAGCACTCCTTCTGCTTATAGACCCAGCCAGGAATGGCCTAGCCTGGAATCCCCTGCACCATTCTGCAGCTTTCCAGATCCCTCACACACTGGCAAAAGAAACTTTCTCCTAGCTCCTTTCCTTTGAAGCAGAAACACTTTTACATCCTAGCCCCATTGAAGAACCATAGAAATGCCGTTTAGAAAAAGCACTCCTTCTGCTTATAGACCCAGCCAGGAATGGCCTAGCCTGGAATCCCCTGCACCATTCTGCAGCTTTCCAGCTCCCTCACACACTGGCAAAAGAAACTTTCTCCTAGCTCCTTTCCTTTGAAGCAGAAACACCTTTTGCATCCTAGCCCCATTGAAGAACCATAGAAATGCCGTTTAGAAAAAGCACTCCTTCTGCTTATAGACCCAGCCAGGAATGGCCTAGCCTGGAATCCCCTGCACCATTCTGCAGCTTTCCAGCTCCCTCACACACTGGCAAAAGAAACTTTCTCCTAGCTGCCTTTCCTTTGAAGCAGAAACACCGTTTACATCCTAGCCCCATTGAAGAACCATAGAAATGCCGTTTAGAAAAAGCACTCCTTCTGCTTATAGACCCAGCCAGGAATGGCCTAGCCTGGAATCCCCTGCACCATTCTGCAGCTTTCCAGCTCCCTCACACACTGGCAAAAGAAACTTTCTCCTAGCTGCTTTCCTTTGAAGCAGAAACACGTTTACATCCTAGCCCCATTGAAGAACCATAGAAATGCCGTTTAGAAAAAGCACTCCTTCTGCTTATAGACCCAGCCAGGAATGGCCTAGCCTGGAATCCCCTGCACCATTCTGCAGCTTTCCAGCTCCCTCACACACTGGCAAAAGAAACTTTCTCCTAGCTCCTTTCCTTTGAAGCAGAAACACGTTTACATCCTAGCCCCATTGAAGAACCATAGAAATGCCGTTTAGAAAAAGCACTCCTTCTGCTTATAGACCCAGCCAGGAATGGCCTAGCCTGGAATCCCCTGCACCATTCTGCAGCTTTCCAGCTCCCTCACACACTGGCAAAAGAAACTTTCTCCTAGCTCCTTTCCTTTGAAGCAGAAACACGTTTACATCCTAGCCCCATTGAAGAACCATAGAAATGCCGTTTAGAAAAAAGCACTCCTTCTGCTTATAGACCCAGCCAGGAATGGCCTAGCCTGGAATCCCCTGCACCATTCTGCAGCTTTCCAGCTCCCTCACACACTGGCAAAAGAAACTTTCTCCTAGCTCCTTTCCTTTGAAGCAGAAACACGTTTACATCCTAGCCCCATTGAAGAACCATAGAAATGCCGTTTAGAAAAAGCACTCCTTCTGCTTATAGACCCAGCCAGGAATGGCCTAGCCTGGAATCCCCTGCACCATTCTGCAGCTTTCCAGCTCCCTCACACACTGGCAAAAGAAACTTTCTCCTAGCTCCTTTCCTTTGAAGCAGAAACACGTTTACATCCTAGCCCCATTGAAGAACCATAGAAATGCCGTTTAGAAAAAGCACTCATTCTGCTTATAGACCCAGCCAGGAATGGCCTAGCCTGGAATCCCCTGCACCATTCTGCAGCTTTCCAGCTCCCTCACACACTGGCAAAAGAAACTTTCTCCTAGCTGCTTTCCTTTGAAGCAGAAACACGTTTACATCCTAGCCCCATTGAAGAACCATAGAAATGCCGTTAGAAAAAGCACTCCTTCTGCTTATAGACCCAGCCAGGAATGGCCTAGCCTGGAATCCCCTGCACCATTCTGCAGCTTTCCAGCTCCCTCACACACTGGCAAAAGAAACTTTCTCCTAGCTGCTTTCCTTTGAAGCAGAAACACGTTTACATCCTAGCCCCATTGAAGAACCATAGAAATGCCGTTTAGAAAAAGCACTCCTTCTGCTTATAGACCCAGCCAGGAATGGCCTAGCCTGGAATCCCCTGCACCATTCTGCAGCTTTCCAGCTCCCTCACACACTGGCAAAAGAAACTTTCTCCTAGCTGCTTTCCTTTGAAGCAGAAACACGTTTACATCCTAGCCCCATTGAAGAACCATAGAAATGCCGTTTAGAAAAAGCACTCCTTCTGCTTATAGACCCAGCCAGGAATGGCCTAGCCTGGAATCCCCTGCACCATTCTGCAGCTTTCCAGCTCCCTCACACACTGGCAAAAGAAACTTTCTCCTAGCTGCTTTCCTTTGAAGCAGAAACACGTTTACATCCTAGCCCCATTGAAGAACCATAGAAATGCCGTTTAGAAAAAGCACTCCTTCTGCTTATAGACCCAGCCAGGAATGGCCTAGCCTGGAATCCCCTGCACCATTCTGCAGCTTTCCAGCTGCCCTCACACACTGGCAAAAGAAACTTTCTCCTAGCTGCTTTCCTTTGAAGCAGAAACACGTTTACATCCTAGCCCCATTGAAGAACCATAGAAATGCCGTTTAGAAAAAGCACTCCTTCTGCTTATAGACCCAGCCAGGAATGGCCTAGCCTGGAATCCCCTGCACCATTCTGCAGCTTTCCAGCTCCTCACACACTGGCAAAAGAAACTTTCTCCTAGCTGCTTTCCTTTGAAGCAGAAACACGTTTACATCCTAGCCCCATTGAAGAACCATAGAAATGCCGTTTAGAAAAAGCACTCCTTCTGCTTATAGACCCAGCCAGGAATGGCCTAGCCTGGAATCCCCTGCACCATTCTGCAGCTTTCCAGCTCCCTCACACACTGGCAAAAGAAACTTTCTCCTAGCTCCTTTCCTTTGAAGCAGAAAACCTTTTACATCCTAGCCCCATTGAAGAACCTAGAAATACCCGTTTAGAAAAAGCACTCCTTCTGCTTATAGACCCAGCCAGGAATGGCCTAGCCTGGAATCCCCTGCACCATTCTGCAGCTTTCCAGCTCCCTCACACACTGGCAAAAGAAACTTTCTCCTAGCTCCTTTCCTTTGAAGCAGAAACACTTTTACATCCTAGCCCCATTGAAGAACCATAGAAATGCGTTTAGAAAAAGCACTCCTTCTGCTTATAGACCCAGCCAGGAATGGCCTAGCCTGGAATCCCCTGCACCATTCTGCAGCTTTCCAGCTCCCTCACACACTGGCAAAAGAAACTTTCTCCTAGCTCCTTTCCTTTGAAGCAGAAACACCTTTTGATCCTAGCCCCTTTGAGCAAATATAGAAATGACGTTTAGAAAAAAGCACTCATTCTGCTTTATAGACCCAGCCAGGAATGGCCTAGCCTGGAATCCCCTGCACCATTCTGCAGCTTTCCAGCTCCCTCACACACTGGCAAAAGAAACTTTCTCCTAGCTCCTTTCCTTTGAAGCAGAAACACGTTTACATCCTAGCCCCTTTGAAGAACCATAGAAATGCCGTTTAGAAAAAGCATTCATTCTGCTTATAGACCCAGCAGGAATGGCCTAGCCTGGAATCCCCTGCACCATTCTGCAGCTTTCCAGCTCCCTCACACACTGGCAAAAGAAACTTTCTCCTAGCTCCTTTCCCTTTGAAGCAGAAACACCTTTTGCATCCTAGCCCCATTGAAGAACCATAGAAATGCCGTTTAGAAAAAGCACTCATTCTGCTTATAGACCCAGCCAGGAAATGGCCTAGCCTGGAATCCCCTGCACCATTCTGCAGCTTTCCAGCTCCCTCACACACTGGCAAAAGAAACTTTCTCCTAGCTGCTTTCCTTTGAAGCAGAAACACGTTTACATCCTAGCCCCATTGAAGAACCATAGAAATGCCGTTTAGAAAAAGCACTCATTCTGCTTATAGACCCAGCCAGGAATGGCCTAGCCTGGAATCCCCTGCACCATTCTGCAGCTTTCCAGCTCCCTCACACACTGGCAAAAGAAACTTTCTCCTAGCTCTTTCCTTTGAAGCAGAAAACACGTTTACAACCTAGCCCCATTGAAGAACCATAGAAATGCCGTTTAGAAAAAGCACACCATTCTGCTTATAGACCCAGCCAGGAATGGCCTAGCCTGGAATCCCCTGCACCATTCTGCAGCTTTCCAGCTCCCTCACACACTGGCAAAAGAAACTTTCTCCTAGCTGCTTTCCTTTGAAGCAGAAACACGTTTACATCCTAGCCCCATTGAAGAACCATAGAAATGCCGTTTAGAAAAAGCACTCCTTCTGCTTATAGACCCAGCCAGGAATGGCCCTAGCCTGGAATCCCCTGCACCATTCTGCAGCTTTCCAGCTTCCTCACACACTGGCAAAAGAAACTTTCTCCTAGCTCCTTTCCTTTGAAGCAGAAACACGTTTACATCCTAGCCCCATTGAAGAACCATAGAAATGCCGTTTAGAAAAAGCACTCCTTCTGCTTATAGACCCAGCCAGGAATGGCCTAGCCTGGAATCCCCTGCACCATTCTGCAGCTTTCCAGCTCCCTCACACACTGGCAAAAGAAACTTTCTCCTAGCTCCTTTCCTTTGAAGCAGAAACACGTTTACATCCTAGCCCCATTGAAGAACCATAGAAATGCCGTTTAGAAAAAAGCACTCCTTCTGCTTATAGACCCAGCCAGGAATGGGCCTAGCCTGGAATCCCCTGCACCATTCTGCAGCTTTCCAGCTCCCTCACACACTGGCAAAAGAAACTTTCTCCTAGCTCCTTTCCTTTGAAGCAGAAACACGTTTACATCCTATCCCCATTGAAGAACCATAGAAATGCCGTTTAGAAAAAGCACTCCTTCTGCTTATAGACCCAGCCAGGAATGGCCTAGCCTGGAATCCCCTGCACCATTCTGCAGCTTTCCAGCTCCCTCACACACTGGCAAAAGAAACTTTCTCCTAGCTCCTTTCCTTTGAAGCAGAAAACACGTTTACATCCTAGCCCCCATTGAAGAACCATAGAAATGCCGTTTAGAAAAAGCACTCCTTCTGCTTATAGACCCAGCCAGGAATGGCCTAGCCTGGAATCCCCTGCACCATTCTGCAGCTTTCCAGCTGCGTCACACACTGGCAAAAGAAACTTTCTCCTAGCTGCTTTCCTTTGAAGCAGAAACACGTTTACATCCTAGCCCCATTGAAGAACCATAGAAATGCCGTTTAGAAAAAGCACTCCTTCTGCTTATAGACCCAGCCAGGAATGGCCCAGCCTGGAATCCCCTGCACCATTCTGCAGTTTTCCAGCTCCCTCACACACTGGCAAAAGAAACTTTCTCCTAGCTCCTTTCCTTTGAAGCACAAACACGTTTACATCCTAGCCCCATTGAAGAACCATAGAAATGCCGTTTAGAAAAAGCACTCCTTCTGCTTATAGACCCAGCCAGGAATGGCCTAGCCTGGAAGCCCCTGCACCATTCTGCAGCTTTCCAGCTCCCTCACACACTGGCAAAAGAAACTTTCTCCTAGCTCCTTTCCTTTGAAGCAGAAACACTTTTACATCCTAGCCCCATTGAAGAACCATAGAAATGCCGTTTAGAAAAAGCACTCCTTCTGCTTATAGACCCAGCCAGGAATGGCCTAGCCTGGAATCCCCTGCACCATTCTGCAGCTTTCCAGCTCCCTCACACACTGGCAAAAGAAACTTTCTCCTAGCTGCCTTTCCTTTGAAGCAGAAACACGTTTACATCCTAGCCCCATTGAAGAACCATAGAAATGCCGTTTAGAAAAAGCACTCCTTCTGCTTATAGACCCAGCCAGGAATGGCCTAGCCTGGAATCCCCTGCACCATTCTGCAGCTTTCCAGCTCCCTCACACACTGGCAAAAGAAACTTTCTCCTAGCTGCCTTTCCTTTGAAGCAGAAACACGTTTACATCCTAGCCCCATTGAAGAACCATAGAAATGCCGTTTAGAAAAAGCACTCCTTCTGCTTATAGACCCAGCCAGGAATGGCCTAGCCTGGAATCCCCTGCACCATTCTGCAGCTTTCCAGCTCCCTCACACACTGGCAAAAGAAACTTTCTCCTAGCTCCTTTCCTTTGAAGCAGAAACACGTTTACATCCTAGCCCCATTGAAGAACCATAGAAATGCCGTTTAGAAAAAGCACTCCTTCTGCTTATAGACCCAGCCAGGAATGGCCTAGCCTGGAATCCCCTGCACCATTCTGCAGCTTTCCAGCTCCCTCACACACTGGCAAAAGAAACTTTCTCCTAGCTCCTTTCCTTTGAAGCAGAAACACGTTTACATCCTAGCCCCATTGAAGAACCATAGAAATGCCGTTTAGAAAAAGCAATCCTTCTGCTTATAGACCCAGCCAGGAATGGCCTAGCCTGGAATCCCCTGCACCATTCTGCAGCTTTCCAGCTCCCTCACACACTGGCAAAAGAAACTTTCTCCTAGCTGCTTTCCTTTGAAGCAGAAACACGTTTACATCCTAGCCCCATTGAAGAACCATAGAAATGCCTTTTAGAAAAAGCACTCCTTCTGCTTATAGACCCAGCCAGGAATGGCCTAGCCTGGAATCCCCTGCACCATTCTGCAGCTTTCCAGCTCCGTCACACACTGGCAAAAGAAACTTTCTCCTAGCTGCCTTCCTTTGAAGCAGAAAAACGTTTACATCCTAGCCCCATTGAAGAACCATAGAAATGCCGTTTAGAAAAAGCACTCCTTCTGCTTATAGACCCAGCCAGGAATGGCCTAGCCTGGAATCCCCTGCACCATTCTGCAGCTTTCCAGCTCCCCTCACACACTGGCAAAAGAAACTTTCTCCTAGCTGCTTTCCTTTGAAGCAGAAACACGTTTACATCCTAGCCCCATTGAAGAACCATAGAAATGCCGTTTAGAAAAAGCACTCCTTCTGCTTATAGACCCAGCCAGGAATGGCCTAGCCTGGAATCCCCTGCACCATTCTGCAGCTTTCCAGCTCCTCACACACTGGCAAAAGAAACTTTCTCCTAGCTCCTTTCCTTTGAAGCAGAAACACGTTTACATCCTAGCCCCTATTGAAGAACCATAGAAATGCGTTTAGAAAAAGCACTCCTTCTGCTTATAGACCCAGCCAGGAATGGCCTAGCCTGGAATCCCCTGCACCATTCTGCAGCTTTCCAGCTCCCTCACACACTGGCAAAAGAAACTTTCTCCTAGCTGCTTTCCTTTGAAGCAGAAACACGTTTACATCCTAGCCCCATTGAAGAACCATAGAAATGCCGTTTAGAAAAAGCACCTCATTCTGCTTATAGACCCAGCCAGGAATGGCCTAGCCTGGAATCCCCTGCACCATTCTGCAGCTTTCCAGCTCCCTCACACACTGGCAAAAGAAACTTTCTCCTAGCTCCTTTCCTTTGAAGCAGAAACACGTTTACATCCTAGCCCCATTGAAGAACCATAGAAATGCCGTTTAGAAAAAGCACTCCTTCTGCTTATAGACCCAGCCAGGAATGGCCTAGCCTGGAATCCCCTGCACCATTCTGCAGCTTTCCAGCTGCGTCACACACTGGCAAAAGAAACTTTCTCCTAGCTCTTTCCTTTGAAGCAGAAACACGTTTACATCCTAGCCCCATTGAAGAACCATAGAAATGCCGTTTAGAAAAAGCACTCCTTCTGCTTATAGACCCAGCCAGGAATGGCCTAGCCTGGAATCCCCTGCACCATTCTGCAGCTTTCCAGCTCCCTCACACACTGGCAAAAGAAACTTTCTCCTAGCTCCTTTCCTTTGAAGCAGAAAACACGTTTACATCCTAGCCCCATTGAAGAACCATAGAAATGCCGTTTAGAAAAGCACTCCTTCTGCTTATAGACCCAGCCAGGAATGGCCTAGCCTGGAATCCCTGCACCATTCTGCAGCTTTCCAGCTCCCTCACACACTGGCAAAGAAACTTTCTCCCTAGCTGCCTTTCCTTTGAAGCAGAAACACGTTTACATCCTAGCCCCATTGAAGAACCATAGAAATGCCAGTTTAGAAAAGCACTCCTTCTGCTTATAGACCCAGCCAGGAATGGCCCTAGCCTGGAATCCCCTGCACCATTCTGCAGCTTTCCTGCTCCCTCACACACTGGCAAAAGAAACTTTCTCCTAGCTGCTTTCCTTTGAAGCAGAAACACGTTTACATCCTAGCCCCATTGAAGACCATAGAAATGCTGTTAGAAAAAGCACTCCTTCTGCTTATAGACCCAGCCAGGAATGGCCTAGCCTGGAATCCCCTGCACCATTCTGCAGCTTTCCAGCTCCCTCACACACTGGCAAAAGAAACTTTCTCCTAGCTCCTTTCCTTTGAAGCAGAAACACCGTTTAATTCCTAGCCCCATTGAAGAACCATAGAAATGCCGCTTTGAAGAAGCACTCCTTCTGCTTATAGACCCAGTCAGGAATGGCCTAGCCTGGAATCCCCTGCACCATTCTTGCAGCTTTCCAGCTCCCTCACACACTGGCAAAAGAAACTTTCTCCTAGCTGCTTTCCTTTGAAGCAGAAACACGTTTACATCCTAGCCCCATTGAAGAACCATAGAAATGCCGGGTTACAAAAAGCACTCCTTCTGCTTATTAGACTCAGTCGGAAATCGCCTAGCCTGGAATCCCCTGCACCATTCTGCAGCTTTCCAGCTCCCTCACACACTTGTAAAAGAAACTTTCTCGTAGCTGCTTTCCTTTGAAGCAGAAACACGTTTACATCCTAGGCCCCATTGAAGAACCATAGAATTGCCGTTTTGAAAAAGCACTCCTTCTGCTTATAGACCCAGCCAGGAATGGCCTAGCCTGGAATCCCCTGCACCATTCTGCAGCTTTCCAGCTGCGTCACAGACTGGCAAAAGAAACTTTCTCCTAGCTCCTTTTACTTTGAAGCAACACACGTTTACATCCTAGCCCCATGGAAGAACCATAGAAATGCCGTTAGAAAAAGCACTCATTCTGCTTATAGACCCAGCCAGGGAATGGCCTAGTCCTGGAATCCCCTGCACCTTCTGACAGCTTTCAGCTCCCCTCACACACTGGCAAAGAAACTTACTCCTAGCTCCTTTCCTTTGAAGGCTCGAAACCGTTTTCATCCAGCCTGGCTAGTTTGAAGCAAGCTGGAATGTTTTGGTAACAGACTAGATAACGGGCAGTGAAATGAAAAACAATTGATGTCAACTTCTCTCACAGTCTAGCTGAGAACTCTGGGAAGAAGAAGACTTTCTCCATTTTGTTTCTCTCTCTTGCTTTTGCCTTAGACCTAGGTCACATCTCATTAACCCTGCTCCTACTAACCTTGCTCCCTAACCTCTTGGCTGCACCTCTCTTCTTCCTGAGAACTGGGGTAAGGTTGAGAGGGGCCGGGGGGAGGTGTTGGGTGGTTTGAGAGCCCCTCCTGGGGACTCAGGTTTCTGGGAGGGGAGTTGTGCTTTCTGTATTGTTTATCCTTTGTATATTTCTGTATATAATTGTATATAACTGTATATATTGTAAATAGCTGCTTGTAAATTCTGCTAGCTGTAAATAAATTGCTTCATCTATATTCCCAGGGTCCGTCTGAGTTAGCTGGGGCAAATACAAAAGTGTGGGGGGGCGGGGTAACCCCAAACCATCACATTTTTTAATTGGCTTTCCCAACGTGGGGCTAGATATTTTGGAGTGAGTGGAAATTAGCTCTGGGAATTAAGATGAAGCTAATCAAGCAGCTATTGTATTTGGTTGGTGCATTGCTCTGGTCTGGTTTTGTTTTCTTGGCATTTAGTTGGTTAAAAGGTCAAATTGTTGCTTATTTCATTGATCTGGCTTATAATAAGGCTAAAGCTAAGGTTTCAGATATGTTCTGGAGCTGGGGTGATTTTATTCTTGGTTATGCTGGTTTTAATATCTCTGAGAATATTACCAAGGACATTACAGGAGCTCTGGTCAATAATGTGACAATCAATGGAAATTCTGCTTTTAAATATGGCTCTAATGAGAGTTATTCAGCCTAAGACAGGAATTCCAACTGTTTGTATAGGCACATGCTCGTGTAAAACTGTTTTTCTTCTCACAGTTTTTAATATTTGCCTCATGATTTTAATATTCATATTAATTTTGGCATTATTGGTGAAAAATTCAAACCAGCTTCTGTAAGAGCTAGGAAAATTTCTGTGTCTCAGAAGCAGTCTCTCTCACAGCAAAACAAGGGAACACAGTTCATCGGCCTTCCCCCTTGCCAGCCTCCTGCCCCCTCCTTCTCAGGTGCTGGGAACACAGCCAGCTGTTCCCGCCACTAACGTAAACAATGATAAGATAACCAAAACAAGCAGCAGAGTTCAGCAGGGCCTCAGGAGGGCACAGGCAGGTACCCAAAATCAGAATGTTCCTAGCAAAATCAAAACACTTCCCAGGGGTTGGCAGGCATCCCAGGAGGACAGGCAAATAATAACACTGCTAGTGCTAGTAACGCTAGCCCAGTCAGTCCAAATCCTAATGACACCAGCTCAGCCAATTCGAAACCCCCAGCCAGCAGACCAGAACCAAAATCCTCCTGTTAAAAGCAAGGCAGATCTGAACTCACAGGCTCCAAATCAAACCTCCAATAATTCAAATGCTCCAGGTCAGACCCTAAGGATTCAAACCCTTTGTCAGACTCCTAAAGATTCAAATCCTCCAGCAGACACATCCAAGTCTGTTGCTGCTCAGGCCCTTCTGGCACCTGCTAAGGCAAAAGCTAAGACAAAGAGTGGTTCGCAGGAGGATGTAAGAGATGGGACCTCTGGTGATCAGCAGCAAGAGGAGGATGAGGACAGTTAGTCTGCGAGACCTTGTAGATGTGCTGAGACAACAATACTCAAGTGAAGGAGCACTGGGAGGTTAGCTGCCAGGAGAGAGGATGGTTCCATGAGTTTAGGAATGCTATGAGGAAGGTTCTGTTAGGCTCGGCACCACCAGAACAACAGGAAGAGGAGGAGGAAGATGACATCCAAGGGCTCAAAGGATCCACTCAGAGAGGTCAGGGAAGTTAGGAAGGAATACACAAGGGAATCAGGTGAGCCAATCTTAAGCTGGTTAGTGAGATGCCGTGGCATTGGTGCTAATGCTCCTGCAGGTAGGAGACAAGTCTGCCAAGCAGCTGGGACCACTCACTAAGGAGAGTGGAGTGGACAAACACCTAGCAAGTCCTCTTGGTAGGGTTAGCTTGTGGACACGCCTTCTGTTGGCTGTGGCTATGAGATATCCTTCCCGAGATGATTTGCCATGGGCTGCCAAGAAGTGGAACACCGTTGAGCAGGGAATTAAGCTTCTGAAGGAGTTTGCTGTGAAGGAAGTGCTTTATGGAGATCATGGCACTCATGAGCCTGACGATATTCCTTTGGGAACAGGTCTCATGAAGAAGCTGATTAAGCTTGCCTCCTTCATCCTTAATGCTAACATCTTGGCAGTAAGTTTCTGCAAGGAGTGATAATGGAAGATCTTTCACTGTTGGTGAATTCACTGATCAGCTCAGCAGATTGAGGACAGCTTGTCACATTCTGGTTTAGTCTCTGCCCATACAAACTATGACCACAGAGATTAAGAATACATGAAAGAACTGAAGGAGGATCTCAAAAACATTACTAATCTGGTAAAGGATACCGTTCCTGCATCATCTGAATGGGTGCATGTTTCTGCAGTCAGGAACAGCACGCACCACCCTCCTGCAAGGCAATTCCAGCCCAGGGAGGAGACAAATTCCCCCCAGACAGCAGCAATCACGTGCGTCACTGTGGATACTTCTGCGTGACACATACGGGTGAGAACATGAACAAATGGGATGGTAAACCTACTTCAGCTCTTTCAAAGAGAGCTCAGGGATCTGCAGAGTGGCAGAAACAGAGGCAGCAATGCCAGGAAAGTAGCTGTCACTTCTTCAGCTCCTGAGAGCAACCTGCAATTGTTCCTCAGTGTTAGTGGTGGGAAACACAGCTCAACCATCTGTCACTCAGTCATCCACAATGCAACTGGAGAAGAGAAAGGTAAAGCTCCAGAGCACATCCAGTACATCGACGACATCATTGTGTGGGGCCAAACTGCTGAGGAAGATCTTCGAGAAAGGTAACAAAATCATTGACATTCTGTCTTGCAAAGCAGGTTTTGCCATATAGAGAGACAAGGGTCAAAGGACCTGCCAAAGAAATTCAGTTTCCTGGGAGTGCCGGTGGCCAGGATGGTCGCCGTTACATTCCTCAGGATGTGATTGACAAAGTCTCTACCATGGCAGTTCCCACCAGTAAGAAGGACACACTTTCATTTTCTTGGTGTGGTGGGATTTTGGAGACTACACATTCCTGGTTTCAGTCAGATTGTCAAACCTCTGCATGATGTGACTCGTAAGAGAAACAATTTCGAGTCGGGACCCTGAACAACAAGCAGCCTTTGATCAAATTAACGGTAAGTAGTCCATGCAGTGGGCCTGGGACCTGTGAGATCTGGTCGGACATTAAAAAACATTTGTACACGGCTGGCCAGTGCCAATGGTCCAACTTGGAGTCTTTGGCAGAGAGCTCAAATGAGACACGTGGTCGTCCACTTGGTTTCTGGGGACGTTGTTAAGAGGTTCAGAGACAATTACCACAGCAACTGAGAAAGAGATTCTAGCAGCCTATGAGGGAGTGAAAGCAGCCTTCTGAAGTGATTGGAACTGAGTCACAAATGCTTGTAGCTCCTAGACTGCCAGTTCTTAACTGGATGTTCAAAGGCAAAGGTTCATCACGCATCATGCCACAGATGCAACCTGGTCCCAAATGGATGGCTTTGATAACCAACGCGCACGATGGGTAATCTTGACGACCTGGTTTGGTATGGAGGTGATCACCAACTGGCCAGAAGGCACAGACTGTTCCCAACACCTCCCAGAGGAGGAAAATAACTCGTTGCTCTGAGGAAGCTCCTCCCTATGGTGATCTCTACTGATCAGGAAAGAACTATGCTTTGTTCACAGATGGTTCCTGTCGTCTGTTGGGAACAAGCGAAGATGGAAGTCAGCAGTCTGGAGTCCAACAGGAGAGTTACGAAACGAAAGATGGCGAAGGAGAATCCAGTCAGTTCGCTGAGGTAAAAGCTGTTCAACTTGCTCTTGATGTGGCCTGAACGTGAGAATTGGGCCTATCCTTTACCTCTACACCGACTCGTGGATGGTAGCCAATGCTCTATGGGGTTGGCTGAAGGACTGGAAGAAGAATGGTTGGCAGAGGAAAGGAAAGCACTATTTGGTGTGCGATCTATGGCAGGACATTGATGCACGGCTGGAGAAAATCCAGTGAAGGTGCGGCCCGTAGACCGCACACATGCTAAGAGCAGAGCAACTGAGGAACATCAACATAACCAGAAGGCAGACCAAGCTGCTAAGATTGCTCAAGTTGATACCAACTCTGATCTTGACATTGACCTTGATTGGGAAACACCGAGGTGAGCTGTTCTTAGCTCGGTGGGCCCATGACTCATCTGGACATCAAGGCAGAGATGGAACATACCGATGGGCTCGTGATAGGTCAATTGACTTGTCCATGGACGCTATCACCCAAGTCATCTATGACTGTGACATTTGTGCTGCTATTAAGCAGGCTAAGCGAATCAAGCCATTATGGTATGGTGAGAGATGGTCAAAGTACAAGTATGGTGAAGCCTGGCAGATTGACCTACATCACTTTACCTCGATCTCGTTCTGGCAAGCAGTATGTGCTAACGATGGTAGAAGCCAGCACTGGATGGTTGGAAACTATCCAGTTCCACATGCAACATGCACGTAACACCATTGTTGGTTTGGAGAGACAGATCTTGTGGAGACATGGAACTCCAGAGAGAATTGAGTCAGACAATGGTACTCATTTCAAGAACAATCTTGTAAAAAACTGGGCCAAAGAGCATGGTATTGAATGGATCTATCCATACCCTACTATGCACCAGCTTCAGGGAAGATTGAGGCTACAATGGTTTGCTGAAAACCACCTAAAAGCCATGGGGGGTGGAACTCTGAAAAACTGGGACAAACATTTAGCAGAAGCTACCTGGTTGGTAAATAGTAGAGGTTCAGTAAACAGAGCAGGACCTGCACAATCAGATTTGGTCCCAAACAGTAGACGGTGATAAATTCCTGTTGTACGTGAAAAGAATCTGTAGGGAAAACTGTTTGGGTATTTCTCTTCGGCGAAGGGAAACCTGTCCGAGGGGTGGTTTCTGCTGAAGGTCCTGGTCATACATACTGGGTAATGCAGGAGAATGGTGAAATCCAGTGTATTCCACAGAGAAATTTAACCTTAGCTGAGAGAGTTTAAATTCAAGCTGTTTAGGAGTTTTCTATTCTAGGTAACATCGGCGCCCACACTGAGAGAATCTACATAGAATCTACAGTCGTGAGCCACGAACCCAACATCACCTGGAGTCCCTGTTCTGAGCTTTTGAATCACCTCATCTGATTGAAGTGTTGAACTGAACTTGTATATATTGTTTTAGTGTAAATAATGGTTTAGATTAGATTGGATAATTCTCAGCGATACTCTGAGCGAAGTAGACAGGGTGGATTGTGCTAGTTTGAAGCAAGCTGGAATGTTTTGGTAACAGAACTAGATAACGGGCAGTGAAATGAAAAACAATTGATGTCAACTTCTCTCACAGTCTCGCTGAGAACTCTGGGAAGAAGAAAGACTTTTTTCTCCATTTTGTTTCTCACTCTTGCTTTTGCCTTAGACCTAGTCACATCTCATTAACCCTGCTCCTACTAACCTTGCTCCCTAACCTCTTGGCTGCACCTCTCTTCTTCCTGAGAACTGGGGGGTAAGGTTGAGAGGGCCGGGGGGAGGTGTTGGGGTGGTTTGAGAGCCCCTCCTGGGGGACTCAGGTTTCTGGGAGGGGAGTTGTGCTTTCATATTGTTTATACTTTGTATATTTCTGTATATAATTGTATATAACTGTATATATTGTAAATAGCTGCTTGTAAATTCTGCTAGCTGTAAATAAATTGCTTCATCTATATTCCCAGGGTCCGTCTGAGTTAGCTGGGGCAAATACAAAAGTGTGGGGGGGCGGGGTAACCCCCAAACCATCAACATAGCCCCATTGAAGAACCATAGAAATGCCGTTTAAAAAAGCATTCCTTCTGCTTATAGACCCAGCCAGGAATGGCCTAGCCTGGAATCCCTGCACCATTCTGCAGCTTTCCAGCTCCCTCACACACTGGCAAAAGAAACTTTCTCCTAGCTGCTTTCCTTTGAAGCAGAAACACGTTTACATCCTAGCCCCATTGAAGAACCATAGAAATGCCGTTTGAAAAAGCACTCCTTCTGCTTATAGACCCAGTCAGGAATGGCCTAGCCTGGAATCCCCTGCACCATTCTGCAGCTTTCCAGCTGCGTCACACACTGGCAAAAGAAACTTTCTCCTAGCTGCTTTCCTTTGAAGCAGAAACACGTTTACATCTTAGCCCCATTGAAGAACCATAGAAATGCCGGTTAGAAAAAGCACTCCTTCTGCTTATAGGACCCAGCCAGGAATGGCCTAGCCTGGAATCCCCTGCACCATTCTGCAGCTTTCCAGCTGCCTTCACACACTGGCAAAAGAAACTTTCTCCTAGCTGCTTTCCTTTGAAGCAGAACACACGTTTACATCCTAGCCCCATTGAAGAACCATAGAAATGCCGGTTAGAAAAGCATTCCTTCTGGTGTAGACCCAGCCAGGAATGGCCTAGCCTGGAATCCCTGCACCATTCTGCAGCTTTCCAGTGCTCCCTCACACACTGGCAAAGAAACTTTCTCCTAGCTGCTTTCCTTTGAAGCAGAAACACGTTTACATCTTGCCCATTGAAGAACCAAGAAATGCCGGTTAGAAAAAGCATTACTTCTGAGTGTAGACCCAGCCAGGAATGGCCTAGCTGGAATCCCCTGCACCATTTCTGTCAGCTTTCCAGCTCCTTCACACACTGGCAAAAGAAACTTTCTCCCTAGCTGCTTTCCTTTGAGCAGAAACACGTTTACATCCTAGCCCTATTGAAGAACCATAGAAATTCGGTTAGAAAAAGCATTACTTCTGCGTGTAGACCCAGCCAGGAATGCCTAGTCTGGAATGCCCTGCACATTCTGCAGTTTCCAGGCTCCCTCACACACTGGCAAAAGAAACTTTCTCCACGCTGCTTTCACTTTGAAGGCAGAAGAAACACGTTTACATCCTAGCCCCATTGAAGAAACCATAGAAATACGGTTAGAAAAAGCACTCCTTCGTGGTGTAGCCCAGCCAGGAATGGCCTAGCCTGCCAATGCCCGTGCACCATTCTGCAGCGTCTTCCAGCTCCCTCACACACTGGCAAAGAAACTTTCTCTCCTAGCTGCATTCCTTTGAAGCAGAAACACGTTTACATCCTAGCCCCATTGAAAAACATAGAAATGCGGTTAGAAAAAGCATTCCTTCTGCTTATAGACCCAGCCAGGAATGGCCTAGCCTGGAATCCCCTGCACCATTCTGCAGCTTTCCAGCTGCGTCACACACTGGCAAAAGAAACTTTCTCCTAGCTGCTTTCCTTTGAAGCAGAAACACGTTTACATCCTAGCCCCATTGAAGAACCATAGAAATGCCGGTTAGAAAAAGCATTACTTCTGCGTGTAGACCCAGCAGGAATGGCCTAGCCTGGAATCCCCTGCACCATTCTGCAGCTTTCCAGCTCCCTCACACACTGGCAAAAGAAACTTTCTCCTAGCTGCTTTCCTTTGAAGCAGAAACACGTTTACATCCTAGCCCCATTGAAGAACCATAGAAATGCCGGTTAGAAAAAGCATTACTTCTGGTTGTAGACCCAGCCAGGAATGGCCTAGCCTGGAATCCCCTGCACCATTCTGCAGCTTTCCAGCTGCCTCACACACTGGCAAAAGAAACTTTCTCCTAGCTGCTTTCCTTTGAAGCAGAAACACGTTTACATCCTAGCCCCATTGAAGAACCATAGAAATGCCGGTTAGAAAAAGCATTCCTTCTGCTTATAGACCCAGCCAGGAATGGCCTAGCCTGGAATCCCCTGCACCATTCTGCAGCTTTCCAGCTCCCTCACACACTGGCAAAAGAAACTTTCTCCTAGCTGCTTTCCTTTGAAGCAGAAACACGTTTACATCCTAGCCCCATTGAAGAACCATAGAAATGCCGGTTAGAAAAAGCATTACTTCGGGTGTAGACCCAGCCAGGAATGGCCTAGCCTGGAATCCCCTGCACCATTCTGCAGCTTTCCAGCTGCGTCACACACTGGCAAAAGAAACTTTCTCCTAGCTGCTTTCCTTTGAAGCAGAAACACGTTTACATCCTAGCCCCATTGAAGAACCATAGAAATGCCGTTAGAAAAAGCACTACTTCAGCTTGTAGACTCAGCCAGGAATGGCCTAGCCTGGAATCCCCTCACCATTCTGCAGCTTTCCAGCTCCCTCACACACTGGCAAAAGGAAACTTCTCCTAGCTGCTTTCCTTTGAAGCAGAAACACGTTACATCCTAGCCCCATGAAGAACCATAGAAATGCCGGTTTAGAAAAAGCACTACTTCTGCTGTGTAGACCCAGCCAGGAATGGCCTAGCCTGGAATCCCCTGCACCATTCTGCAGCTTTCCAGCTCCCTCACACACTGGCAAAAGAAACTTTCTCCTAGCTGCTTTCCTTTGAAGCAGAAACACGTTTACATCCTAGCCCCATTGAAGAACCATAGAAATGCCGGTTAGAAAAAGCATTCCTTCTGCTTATAGACCCAGCCAGGAATGGCCTAGCCTGGAAATCCCTGCACCATTCTGCAGCTTTCCAGCTCCCTCACACACTGGCAAAAGAAACTTTCTCCTAGCTGCTTTCCTTGAAGCAGAAACACGTTACATCCTAGCCCCATTGAAGAACCATAGAAATGCCGTTAGAAAAAGCAATCCTTCTGCTTATAGACCCAGCTCAGGAATGGCCTAGCCTGGAATCCCCTGCACCATTCTGCAGCTTTCCAGCTCCCTCACACACTGGCAAAAGAAACTTTCTCCTAGCTGCTTTCCTTTGAAGCAGAAACACTTTTACATCCTAGCCCCATTGAAGAACCATATAAATTCGGTTAGAAAAAGCATTCCTTCTGCTTATAGACCCAGCCAGGAATGGCCTAGCCTGGAATCTCCTGCACCATTCTGCAGCTTTCCAGCTCCCTCACACACTGGCAAAAGAAACTTTCTCCTAGCTGCTTTCCTTTGAAGCAGAAAACACGTTTACATCCTAGCCCCATTGAAGAACCATAGAAATGCCGGTTAGAAAAAGCACTCCTTCTGCTTATAGACCCAGCCAGGAATGGCCTAGCCTGGAATCCCCTGCACCATTCTGCAGCTTTCCAGCTCCCTCACACACTGGGCAAAAGAAACTTTCTCCTAGCTGCTTTCCTTTGAAGCAGAAACACGTTTACATCCTAGCCCCATTGAAGAACCATAGAAATGCCGGTTAGAAAAAGCACTCCTTCTGCTTATAGACCCAGCCAGGAATGGCCTAGCCTGGAATCCCCTGCACCATTCTGCAGCTTTCCAGCTCCCTCACACACTGGCAAAAGAAACTTTCTCCTAGCTGCTTTCCTTTGAAGCAGAAACTCGTTTACATCCTAGCCCCATTGAATAACCATAGAAATGCCGGTTAGAAAAAGCATTCCTTCTGCTTATAGACCCAGTCAGGAATGGCCTAGCCTTGAATCCCTTTCACCATTCTGCAGCTTTCCAGTTCCCTCACACACTGGCAAAAGAAACTTTCTCCTAGCTGCTTTCCTTTGAAGCAGAAACACGTTTACATCCTAGCCCCATTGAAGAACCATAGAAATTCCGGTTTACAAAAGCACTACTTCTGCTTATAGACCCAGTCCGGCGAAGGGCCTAGCCTGGAATCCCCGGCACCATTCTGCAGCTTTCCAGCTGCGTCACACACTGGCAAAAGAAACTTTCTCCTAGCTGCTTTCCTTTGAAGCAGAAACACGTTTACATCCTAGCCCCATGAAGAACCATAGAAATTCGGTTTACAAAAAGCATTACTTCTGCTTATAGACCCAGTCAGGAATGGCCTAGCCTGGAATCCCCTGCACCATTCTGCAGCTTTCCAGCTCCCTCACACACTGGCAAAAGAAACTTTCTCCTAGCTGCTTTCCTTTGAAGCAGAAACACGTTTACATCCTAGCCCCATTGAAGAAACATAGAAATGCCGGTTAGAAAAAGCACTTCCTTCTGCTTATAGACCAGCAGAATGGCCTAGCCTGGAATCCCCTGCACCATTCTGCAGCTTTCCAGCTCCCTCACACACTGGCAAAAGAAACTTTCTCCTAGCTGCTTTCCTTTGAAGCAGAAACACGTTTACATCCTAGCCCAATTGAAGAAACATAGAAATGCCGGTTAGAAAAAGCATTACTTCTGCTTATAGACCCAGCCAGGAATGGCCTAGCCTGGAATCCCTTCACCATTCTGCAGCTTTCCAGCTCCCTCACACACTGGCAAAAGAAACTTTCTCCTAGCTGCTTTCCTTTGAAGCAGAAACACGTTTACATCCTAGCCCCATTGAAGAACCATAGAAATGCCGGTTAGAAAAAGCACTCATTCTGCTTATAGACCCAGCCAGGAATGGCCTAGCCTGGAATCCCCTGCACCATTCTGCAGCTTTCCAGTCCCTCACACACTGGCAAAAGAAACTTCTCCTAGCTGCTTTCCTTTGAAGCCGAAACACGTTTACACTAGCCTGTGCTAGTTTGAAGCAAGGCTAGAATGTTTTGGTAACAGAACTAGATAACGGGCAGTGAAATGAAAAACAGTTGTGTCAACTTCTCTCACAGTCTACGCTGAGAGACTCTGGGAAGAAGAAAGACTTTTTCTCCATTTTGTTTCTCACTCTTGCTTTTGCCTTAGACCTTGGTCACATCTCATTAACCCTGCTCCCTACTAACCTTGCTCCCTAACCTCTTGGCTGCACCTCTTTCTTCCTGAGAACTGGGGTAAGGTTGAGAGGCCGGGGGGAGGTGTTGGGGTGGGGTTTGAGAGCCCCCTCCTGGGGACTCAGGTTTCTGGGAGGGGAGTTGTGCTTTTGTATTGTTTATCCTTTGTATATTTCTGTATATAATTGTATATAACTGTATATATTGTAAATAGCTGCTTGTAAATTCTGCTAGCTGTAAATAAATTGCTTCATCTATATTCCCAGGTACGTCTGAGTTTAGCTGGGCAAATACAAAGGTGGGGGGGGCGGGGTAACCCCCAAACCATCACATTTTTTAATTGGGCTTCCCAACGTGGGGCTAGATATTTTCGAGTGACTGGAAAATTAGCTCTGGGAATTAAGATGAAGCTAATCAAGCAGCTATTGTATTTGGTTGGTGCATTGCTCTGGTCTGGTTTTGTTTTCTTGGCATTTAGTTGGTTAAAAGGTCAAATTGTTGCTTATTTCATTGATCTGGCTTATAATAAGGCTAAAGCTAAGGTTTCAGATATGTTCTGGAGCTGGGGTGATTTTATTCTTGGTTATGCTGGTTTTAATATCTCTGAGAATATTACCAAGGACATTACAGGAGCTCTGGTCAATAATTGACAATCAATGGAAATTCTGCTTTAAATATGGCTCTAATGAGAGTTATTCAGCCTAGACAGGAATTCCAACTGTTTGTATAGGCACATGCTCGTGTAAAAACTGTTTTTCTTCTCACAGTTTTTAATATTTGCCTCATGATTTTGATATTCATATTAATTTTGGCATTATGTGTGAAAAATTCAAAACCAGCTTCTGTAAGAGCTAGGAAAATTTCTGTGTCTCAGAAGCAGTCTCTTTCACAGCAAAACAAGGGAACACAGTTATCGGCTTCCCCCTTGCCAGCCTCTCCACCCTCCTCTGTAGGTTCTGGGAACACAGCCAGCGTTCCCGCCACTAACGTAAACAATGATAAGGATAACCAAAACAAGCCACAGAGTTTAGCAGGGGCCTCAGGAACACAGGCAAGTACCCAAAATCAGAATGTTCCTAGCAACAATCAAAACACGTCAGGGTTGGCAGGCATCCCAGGAGGACAGGCAAATAATAACACTGCTAGTGCTAGTAACGCTAGCCCAGTCAGTCCAAATCCTAATGACACCAGCTCAGCAAATTCGAACCCCCAGCCAGCAGACCAGAACCAAAATCCTCCTGTTAAAAGCAAGGCAGATCTGAACTCACAGCTCCAAATCAGACCTCCAATAATTCAGAATGCTCCAGTCAGACCCCTAAGGATTCAAACCCTCCAAGTCAGACCTCCTAAGGATTCAAATCCTCCAGCAGACACATCCAAGTCTGTTGCTGCTCAGGCCCTTTCTGGCACCTGCGTAAGGCAAAAGCTAAGACAAAGAGTGGTTCGCAGGAGATGTAAGAGAGGGGACCCTCTGGTGATCAGCAGCAAGGAGGAGAGGAGGAGGCAGTTAGTCTGCGAGACCTTGTAGATGTGCTGAGGACAACAATACTCAAGTGAGAGGAGTGCTGTGAGGTTAGCTGCCAGAGAGAGGATGGTTCCCATGAGTTTAGGAATGCTATGAGGAAGATTGTGTTAGGCCCGGCACCACCAGAACAACAGGAAGGAAGAGGAGGAAGATGACATCCAAGGCTCCAAGGATCCACTCAGAGAGGTCAGGAAGTTAGGAAGGAAATACACAAGGAATCAGGTTGAGCCAATCTTAAGCTGGCTAGTGAGATGCCGTGGCATTGGTGCTAATGCTCTGCAGGTAGGAGACAAGTCTGCCAAGCAGCTGGGACCACTCACTAAGGAGAGTGGAGTTGACAAACACCTGCAAGTCCTCTTGGTAGGGTTAGCTTTGTGGACACGCCCTTCTGTTGGCTGTGGCTATGAGATTATCCTTCCCGAATGATTTGCCATGGGCTGCCAGAGTGGAACAACCGTTGAGCAGGAATTAAGCTTCTGAAGGAGTTTGCTGTGAAGGAAGTGCTTTATGGAGATCATGGTACTCATGAGCCTGACGATATTCCTTTGGGAACAGTCTCATGAAGAAGCTGATTAAGCTTGGCTCCTTCATCTTATGCTAACATCTTGCCAGTAAGTTTCTAGCAAGGAGTGATAATGGAAGATCTTTCACTGTTGGTGAATTCACTGATCAGGCTCAGGCAGTTTGAGGACAGCTTGGCACATTCTGGTATAATCTTGTGCCATAAAGACTATGACTACCACAGAGATTAAAGATGGATTAAGAGAGCATGAAAGAACTGAAGGAGGACCTTAAAACCTCAATTTCCAATCTGGTAAAGGATACCGTCCTGCATCATCTGAATGGGTGCATGTTTCTGCAGTCAGGAACAGACGCCCACACTCCCTGCAAAGGCAAATCCCAGCCCAGGAGGAGACAAATTCCACCCAGGACAGCAGCAATCACGTGCGTCACTGTGGGATACTTCTGCGTGACACATACTGGGAGAAACAATGAACAAATGGGATGGTAAACCTACTTCAGCTCTTTCAAAGAGAGTCAGGGATCTGCAGAGTGGCAGAAACAGAGGCAGCAATGCCAGGAAAGTAGCTGTCACTTCTTCAGCTCCTGAGGAGCAACTGCAATTGTTCAACAGTGTTAGTGGTGGGAACACAGCTCAACCATCTGTCACTCAGTCATCCACAATGCACTGGAGAAAGGTAAAGCTCCAGAGCACATCCAGTACATCGACGACATCATTGTGTGGGCCAAACTGCTGAGGAAGTCTTCGAGAAAGGTAACAAAATCATTGACATTCTGTTGCAAGCAGGTTTTGCCATTAAGAGAGACAAGGTCAAAGGACCTGCCAAAGAAATTCAGTTTCTGGGAGTGCGGTGGCAGGATGGTCGCCGTTACATTCCTCAGGATGTGATTGACAAAGTCTCTACCATGGCAGTTCCCACCAGTAAGAAGGACACACTTTCTTTTCTTGGTGTGGTGGGATTTTGGAGACTACACATTCCTGGTTTCAGTCAGATTGTCAAACCTCTGCATGATGTGACTCGTAAGAGAAACAATTTCGAGTGGGGACCTGAACAACAAGCAGCCTTTGATCAAATTAAACGAGAAGTAGTCCATGCAGTGGGCCTGGGACCTGTGAGATCTGGTCCCGGACATTAAAAACATTCTGTACACGGCTGCCAGTGACAATGGTCCAACTTGGAGTCTTTGGCAGAGAGCTCCAAATGAGACACGTGGTCGTCCACTTGGTTTCTGGGACGTTGTTACAGAGGTTCAGAGACAAATTACACTGCAACTGAGAAAGAGATTCTAGCAGCCTATGAGGGGAGTGAAAGCAGCTTCTGAAAGTGATTGGAACTGAGTCACAATTGCTTTTAGCTCCTAGACTGCCAGTTCTTAACTGGATGTTCAAAGGCAAAGGTTCATCACCGCATCATGCCACAGATGCAACCTGGTTCCAAATGGATGGCTTTGATAACCCAACGAGCACGAATGGGTAATCTTGACCGACCTGGTTTGTGGAGGTGATCACCAACTGGCCAGAAGGCACAGACTGTTCCAAACCTCCAGAGGAGAAAATAACTCGTGCTGAGGAAGCTCCTCCTATGGTGATCTCTCTGATCAGGAAAAGAACTATGCTTTGTTCACAGATGGATCCTGTCGTCTTTTTGGGAACAAGCGAAGATGGAAGTCAGCAGTCTGGAGTCCACCAGGAGAGTTACCGAACGAAAGATGGCGAAGGAGAATCCAGATCCAGTTCGCTGAGGTAAAAGCTGTTCAACTTGCTCTTGATGTGGCTGAACGTGAGAATTGGCCTATCCTTTACCTATACACTGACTCGTGGATGGTAGCCAATGCTCTAAGGGGTTGGCTGAAGGACTGGAAGAAGAATGGTTGGCAGAGAAAGGAAAGCCTATTTGGTGTCGATCTATGGCAGGACATTGATGCACGGCAGGGAGAAAAATTCCAGTGAAGGTGCGGCACGTAGACGCACCACTGCCTAAGAGCAGAGCAACTGAGGAACATCAACATAACCAGAAGGCAGACCAAGCTGCTAAGATTGCTCAAGTTGATACCAACTCTGATCTTGACATTGACCTTGATTGGAAAACACCGAGGTGAGCTGTTTCTTAGCTCGTGGGCCCATGACTCATCTGGACATCAAGGCAGAGATGGAACATACCGATGGGCTCGTGATAGGTCAATTGACTTGTCCATGGACGCTATCACCCAAGTCATCTATGACTGTGACATTTGTGCTGCTATTAAGCAGGCTAAGCGAATCAAGCCCTTATGGTATGTGAGAGATGGTCAAAGTACAGGTATGGTGAAGCCTGGCAGATTGACTACATCACTTTACCTCGATCTCGTTCTGCAAGCAGTATGTGCTAACGATGGTAGAAGCCAGCACTGGATGGGTGGAAACCTATCCAGTTCCACATGCAACTGCACGTAACACCATTGTTGGTTGGAGAGACAGATCTTGTGGAGACATGGAACTCCAGAGAGAATTGAGTCAGACAATGGTACTCATTTCAAGAACAATCTTGTAAAAAACTGGGCCAAAGAGCAGGTATTGAATGGATCTATCACATACCCTACTATGCACCAGCTTCAGGGAAGATTGAGCGCTACAATGTTTGCTGAAAACCACCCTAAAAGCCATGGGGGGTGGAACTCTGAAAAACTGGGACAAACATTTAGCAGAAGCTACCTGGTTGGTAAATAGTAGAGGTTCAGTAAACAGAGCAGGACCTGCACAATCAGATTTTGGTCAAACAGTAGACGGTGATAAAATTCCTGTTGTACGTGAAAAGAATCTGTTAGGGAAAACTGTTTGGGTATTTTCTCCTTCGGGCGAAGGGAAACCTGTCCGAGGGGTGGTTTCTGCTGAAGGTCCTGGTCATACATACTGGGTAATGCAGGAGAATGGTGAAATCCAGTGTATTCCACAGAGAAATCTAACCTTAGCTGAGAGAGTTTAAATCCAAGCTGTTAGGAGTTTTCTGTTCTAGGTAACATCGGCGCCCAACACTGAGAGAATCTACAATAGGAATCTACAGTACGTAGTCACGACACCCAACATCACCTGGGAGTCCCTGTTCTGAGGCTTTGAATCACCTACATCTGATTGAAGTGTGAACTGCAACTTGTATATATTGTCTTTAGTGTAAATATTGGTTTAGATTAGATTGATAATTCTCAGCGATACTATGAGCGAAGTAGACAAGGGGTGGATTGTGCTAGTTTGAAGCAAGCTGGAATGTTTGGTACAGAACTAGATAACTGGCAGTGAAAATGAAAAACAATTGATGTCAACTTCTCTCACAGTCTCGCTGAGAACTCTGGGAAGAAGAAGAAAACATTCTCCATTTTGTTTCTCACTCTTGCTTTTGGCTTAGACCTAGTCACATCTCATTAACCCTGCTCCTACTAACCTTGCTCCCTAACCTCTTGGCTGCACCTCTTTTCTTCCTGAGAACTGGGGTAAGGTTGAGAGGGCCGGGGGGGGAGGTGTTGGGGGTGGTTTGAGAGCCCCTCCTGGGACTCAGGTTTCTGGGAGGGGAGTTGTGCTTTCTTATTGTTTATCCTTTGTATATTTCTGTATATAATTGTATATAACTGTATATATTGTAAATAGCTGCTTGTAAATTCTGCTAGCTGTAAATAAATTGCTTCATCTATATTCCCAGGTTCCGTCTGAGTTAGCTGGGGCAAATTCAAAAGTGTGGGGGGGCGGGGTAACCCCCCAAACCATCACATAGCCCATTGAAAGAACCATAGAAAATGCCGTTTCGAAAAAGCTATTCCTCGACTTATAGACCCAGCCAGGAATGGCCTAGCATGGAATCAGCCCGACCATTCTGCAGCTTTCCCAGCTCCCTCACACACTGGGAAAAAGAACATTCTCCCTAGGCTTTCCTTTGGAAGCAGAAAACACTTTTACATCCTAGACCGCCATTGAAGAACCCCGTAGAAATGGCCGTTTTGAAAGCACTCCTTCTGCTTATAGACCCAGCAGGAATGGCCTAGCCTGGAATCCCCTTGCACCATTCTGCAGCTTTCCAGCTGCCTCACAGCACTGGCTAAAAGAAACTATCTCCTAGCTCCTTCCTCTGCTAGCAGAAACTCGTTTACATCTAGCCCCTATTGAAGAACCATAAAATGCCGGTTAGAAAAAGCACTCCTTCTGCTTATAGACCCAGCCAGGAATGCCTAGCCTGGAATCCCCTGCACCATTCTGCAGCTTTCCAGCTCCCTCACACACTGGCAAAAGAAACTTTCTCCTAGCTGCTTTCCTTTGAAGCAGAAACACGTTTACATCCTAGCCCCATTGAAGAACCATAGAAATGCCGATAGAAAAAAGCACTCCTTCTGCTTATAGACCCAGCCAGGAATGGCCTAGCCTGGAATCCCCTGCACCACACTGCTGCTTTCCAGCTGCCGTCACACACTGGCAAAAGAAACTTTCTCCTAGCTGCTTTCCTTTGAAGCAGAAACACGTTTACATCCTAGCCCCATTGAAGAACCATAGAAATGCCGTTTAGAAAAAGCACTCCTTCTGCTTATAGACCCAGCCAGGAATGGCCTAGCCTGGAATCCCCTGCACCATTCTGCAGCTTTCCAGCTGCCTCACACACCTGGCAAAAGAAACTTTCTCCTAGCTGCTTTCCTTTGAAGCAGAAACACGTTTACATCCTAGCCCCATTGAAGAACCATAGAAATGCCGTTTAGAAAAAGCACTCCTTCTGCTTATAGACCCAGCCAGGAATGGCCTAGCCTGGAATCCCCTGCACCATTCTGCAGCTTTCCAGCTGCCGTCACACACTGGCAAAAGAAACTTTCTCCTAGCTGCTTTCCTTTGAAGCAGAAACACGTTTACATCCTAGCCCCATTGAAGAACCATAGAAATGCCGGTTAGAAAAAGCACTCCTTCTGCTTATAGACCCAGCCAGGAATGGCCTAGCCTGGAATCCCCTGCACCATTCTGCAGCTTTCCAGCTCCCTCACACACTGGCAAAAGAAACTTTCTCCTAGCTGCTTTCCTTTGAAGCAGAAACACGTTTACATCCTAGCCCCATTGAAGAACCATAGAAATGCCGGTTAGAAAAAGCACTCCTTCTGCTTATAGACCCAGCCAGGAATGGCCTAGCCTGGAATCCCCTGCACCATTCTGCAGCTTTCCAGCTCCCTCACACACTGGCAAAAGAAACTTTCTCCTAGCTGCTTTCCTTTGAAGCAGAAACACGTTTACATCCTAGCCCCATTGAAGAACCATAGAAATGCCGTTTAGAAAAAGCACTCCTTCTGCTTATAGACCCAGTCAGGAATGGCCTAGCCTGGAATCCCCTGCACCATTCTGCAGCTTTCCAGCTCCCTCACACACTGGCAAAGAAACTTTCTCCTAGCTGCTTTCCTTTGAAGCAGAAACACGTTTACATCCTAGCCCCATTGAAGAACCATAGAAATGCCGGTTAGAAAAAGCACTCCTTCTGCTTATAGACCCAGCCAGGAATGGCCTAGCCTGGAATCCCCTGCACCATTCTGCAGCTTTCCAGCTCCCTCACACACTGGCAAAAGAAACTTTCTCCTAGCTGCTTTCCTTTGAAGCAGAAACACGTTTACATCCTAGCCCCATTGAAGAACCATAGAAATGCCGGTTAGAAAAAGCAATTCTTCTGCTTATAGACCCATCAGGAATGGCCTAGCCTGGAATCCCCTGCACCATTCTGCAGCTTTCCAGCTGCGTCACACACTGGCAAAAGAAACTTCTCCTAGCTGCTTTCCTTTGAAGCAGAAACACGTTTACATCCTAGCCCCATTGAAGAACCATAGAAATGCCGGTTAGAAAAAGCACTCCTTCTGCTTATAGACCCAGCCAGGAATGGCCTAGCCTGGAATCCCCTGCACCATTCTGCAGCTTTCCAGCTGCGTCACACACTGGCAAAAGAAACTTTCTCCTAGCTGCTTTCCTTTGAAGCAGAAACACGTTTACATCCTAGCCCCATTGAAGAACCATAGAAATGCCGGTTAGAAAAAGCACTCCTTCTGCTTATAGACCCAGCCAGGAATGGCCTAGCCTGGAATCCCCTGCACCATTCTGCAGCTTTCCAGCTCCCTCACACACTGGCAAAAGAAACTTTCTCCTAGCTGCTTTCCTTTGAAGCAGAAACACGTTTACATCCTAGCCCCATTGAAGAACCATAGAAATGCCGGTTAGAAAAAGCATTCCTTCTGCTTATAGACCCAGTCAGGAATGGCCTAGCCTGGAATCCCCTGCACCATTCTGCAGCTTTCCAGCTCCCTCACACACTGGCAAAAGAAACTTTCTCCTAGCTGCTTTCCTTTGAAGCAGAAACACGTTTACATCCTAGCCCCATTGAAGAACCATAGAAATGCCGGTTAGAAAAAGCACTCCTTCTGCTTATAGACCCAGCCAGGAATGGCCTAGCCTGGAATCCCCTGCACCATTCTGCAGCTTTCCAGCTCCCTCACACACTGGCAAAAGAAACTTTCTCCTAGCTGCTTTCCTTTGAAGCAGAAACACGTTTACATCCTAGCCCCATTGAAGAACCATAGAAATGCCGTTTAGAAAAAGCACTCCTTCTGCTTATAGACCCAGCCAGGAATGGCCTAGCCTGGAATCCCCTGCACCATTCTGCAGCTTTCCAGCTCCCTCACACACTGGCAAAAGAAACTTTCTCCTAGCTGCTTTCCTTTGAAGCAGAAACACGTTTACATCCTAGCCCCATTGAAGAACCATAGAAATGCCGGTTAGAAAAAGCATTACTTCTGCTTAGTAGACCCAGCCAGGAATGGCCTAGCCTGGAATCCCCTGCACCATTCTGCAGCTTTCCAGCTCCGTCACACACTGGCAAAAGAAACTTTCTCCTAGCTGCTTTCCTTTGAAGCAGAAACACGTTTACATCCTAGCCCCATTGAAGAACCATAGAAATGCCGGTTAGAAAAAGCATTACTTCTGCGTGTAGACCCAGCCAGGAATGGCCTAGCCTGGAATCCCCTGCACCATTCTGCAGCTTTCCAGCTGCGTCACACACTGGCAAAAGAAACTTTCTCCTAGCTGCTTTCCTTTGAAGCAGAAACACGTTTACATCCTAGCCCCATTGAAGAACCATAGAAATGCCGGTTAGAAAAAGCATTCCTTCTGCTTATAGACCCAGCCAGGAATGGCCTAGCCTGGAATCCCCTGCACCATTCTGCAGCTTTCCAGCTCCCTCACACACTGGCAAAAGAAACTTTCTCCTAGCTGCTTTCCTTTGAAGCAGAAACACGTTTACATCCTAGCCCCATTGAAGAAACATAGAAATGCCGGTTAGAAAAAGCATTCCTTCTGCTTATAGACCCAGCCAGGAATGGCCTAGCCTGGAATCCCCTGCACCATTCTGCAGCTTTCCAGCTGCGTCACACACTGGCAAAAGAAACTTTCTCCTAGCTGCTTTCCTTTGAAGCAGAAACACGTTTACATCCTAGCCCCATTGAAGAACCATAGAAATGCCGGTTAGAAAAAGCACTCCTTCTGCTTATAGACCCAGCCAGGAATGGCCTAGCCTGGAATCCCCTGCACCATTCTGCAGCTTTCCAGCTCGCCTCACACACTGGCAAAAGAAACTTTCTCCTAGCTGCTTTCCTTTGAAGCAGAAACACGTTTACATCCTAGCCCCATTGAAGAAACATAGAAATGCCGGTTAGAAAAAGCATTCCTTCTGCTTATAGACCCAGTCAGGAATGGCCTAGCCTGGAATCCCCTGCACCATTCTGCAGCTTTCCAGCTCCCTCACACACTGGCAAAAGAAACTTTCTCCTAGCTGCTTTCCTTTGAAGCAGAAACACGTTTACATCCTAGCCCCATTGAAGAACCATAGAAATGCCGGTTAGAAAAAGCACTCCTTCTGCTTATAGACCCAGTCAGGAATGGCCTAGCCTGGAATCCCCTGCACCATTCTGCAGCTTTCCAGCTGCGTCACACACTGGCAAAAGAAACTTTCTCCTAGCTGCTTTCCTTTGAAGCAGAAACACGTTTACATCCTAGCCCCATTGAAGAACCATAGAAATGCCGGTTAGAAAAAGCACTCCTTCTGCTTATAGACCCAGCCAGGAATGGCCTAGCCTGGAATCCCCTGCACCATTCTGCAGCTTTCCAGCTCCCTCACACACTGGCAAAAGAAACTTTCTCCTAGCTGCTTTCCTTTGAAGCAGAAACACGTTTACATCCTAGCCCCATTGAAGAACCATAGAAATGCCGGTTAGAAAAAGCATTCCTTCTGCTTATAGACCCAGCCAGGAATGGCCTAGCCTGGAATCCCCTGCACCATTCTGCAGCTTTCCAGCTCCGTCACACACTGGCAAAAGAAACTTTCTCCTAGCTGCTTTCCTTTGAAGCAGAAACACGTTTACATCCTAGCCCCATTGAAGAACCATAGAAATGCCGGTTAGAAAAAAGCATTCCTTCTGCTTATAGACCAGCCAGGAATGGCCTAGCCTGGAATCCCTGCACCATTCTGCAGCTTTCCAGCTGCGTCACACACTGGCAAAGAAACTTTCTCCTAGCTGCTTTCCTTTGAAGGCAGAAACACGTTTACATCCTAGCCCCAATTGAAGAACCATAGAAATGCCGGTTAGAAAAGCACTCCTTCTGCTTATAGACCCAGCAGGAATGGCCTAGCCTGGAATCCCCTGCACCATTCTGCAGCTTTCCAGCTCCCTCACACACTGCAAAAGAAACTTTCTCCTAGCTGCTTTCCTTTGAAGCAGAAACACGTTTACATCCTAGCCCCATTGAAGAACCATAGAAATGCCGGTTAGAAAAAGCATATCCTTCTGCTGTGTAGGACCCAGCCAGGAATGGCCTAGCCTGGAATCCCCTGCACCATTCTGCAGCTTTCCAGCTCCCTCACACACTGGCAAAAGAAACTTTCTCCTAGCTGCTTTCCTTTGAAGCAGAAACACGTTTACAATCTAGCCCCATTGAAGAACCATAGAAATGCCGGTTAGAAAAAGCATTCCTTCTGCTTATAGACCCAGCCAGGAATGGCCTAGCCTGGAATCCCCTGCACCATTCTGCAGCTTTCCAGCTCCGTCACACACTGGCAAAAGAAACTTTCTCCTAGCTGCTTTCCTTTGAAGCAGAAACACGTTTACATCCTAGCCCCATTGAAGAACCATAGAAATGCCGGTTAGAAAAAGCATTACTTCTGTGTGTAGACCCAGCCAGGAATGGCCTAGCCTGGAATCCCCTGCACCATTCTGCAGCTTTCCAGCTCCCTCACACACTGGCAAAAGAAACTTTCTCCTAGCTGCTTTCCTTTGAAGCAGAAACACGTTTACATCCTAGCCCCATTGAAGAACCATAGAAATGCCCGGGTTAGAAAAAGCATTACTTCTGCTTGTAGACCCAGCCAGGAATGGCCTAGCCTGGAATCCCCTGCACCATTCTGCAGCTTTCCAGCTCCCTCACACACTGGCAAAAGAAACTTTCTCCTAGCTGCTTCCTTTGAAGCAGAAACACGTTTACATCCTAGCCCCATTGAAGAACCATAGAAATGCCGGTTAGAAAAAGCACTCCTTCTGCGTTAGACCCAGCCAGGAATGGCCTAGCCTGGAATCCCCTGCACCATTCTGCAGCTTTCCAGCTCCTCACACACTGGCAAATGAAACTTTCTCCTAGCTGCTTTCCTTTGAAGCAGAAACACGTTTACATCCTAGCCCCATTGAAGAACCATAGAAATGCCGGTTAGAAAAAAGCATACTTCTTGTTATAGACCCAGCAGGAATGGCCTAGCCTGGAATCCCCTGCACCATTCTGCAGCTTTCCAGCTCCCTCACACACTGGCAAAAGAAACTTTCTCCTAGCTGCTTTCCTTTGAAGCAGAAACACGTTTACATCCTAGCCCCATTGAAGAACCATAGAAATGCCGGTTTAGAAAAAGCACTACTTCTGCTTATAGACCCAGCCAGGAATGGCCTAGCTGGAATCCCCGCACCATTCTGCAGCTTTCCAGCTGCCCTCACACACTGGCAAAAGAAACTTTCTCCTAGCTGCTTTCCTTTGAAGCAGAAACACGTTAACATCCTAGCCCCATTGAAGAACCATAGAAATGCCGGTTAGAAAAAGCCTACTTCTGTGTGTAGACCCAGCCAGGAATGGCCTAGCCTGGAATCCCCTGCACCATTCTGCAGCTTTCCAGCTCCCTCACACACTGGCAAAAGAAACTTTCTCCTAGCTGCTTTCCTTTGAAGCAGAAACACGTTTACATCCTAGCCCCATTGAAGAACCATAGAAATGCCGGTTAGAAAAAGCATTACTTCTGTGTGTAGACCCAGCCAGGAATGGCCTAGCCTGGAATCCCCTGCACCATTCTGCCGCTTTCCAGCTGCGTCACACACTGCAAAAGAAACTTTCTCCTAGCTGCTTTCCTTTGAAGCAGAAACACGTTTACATCCTAGCCCCATTGAAGAACCATAGAAATGCCGGTTAGAAAAAGCAATACTTCTGCGTGTAGACCCAGCAGGAATGGCCTAGCCATGGAATCCCCTGCACCATTCTGCAGCTTTCCAGCTCCCTATCCATTGGCAAAAGAAACTTTCTCCTAGCTGCTTTCCTTTGAAGCAGAAACACGTTTACATCCTAGCCCCATTGAAGAACCATAGAAATGCCGGTTAGAAAACCACTCCTTCTGTTATAGACCCAGCCAGGAATGGCCTAGCCTGGAATCCCCTGCACCATTCTGCAGCTTTCCAGCTCCCTCACACACTGGCAAAAGAAACTTTCTCCTAGCTGCTTTCCTTTGAAGCAGAAACACGTTTACATCCTAGCCCCAATTGAAGAACCATAGAAATGCCGGTTAGAAAAAGCATTACTTCTGCGTGTAGACCCAGCCAGGAATGGCCCTAGCCTGGAATCCCCTGCACCATTCTGCAGCTTTCCAGCTCCTCACACACTGGCAAAAGAAACTTTCTCCTAGCTGCTTTCCTTTGAAGCAGGAAACACGTTTACATCCTAGCCCCATTGAAGAACCATAGAAATGCCGGTTTAGAAAAAGCACTACTTCCTGTGTGTAGACCCAGCCAGAATGGCCTAGCCTGGAATCCCCTGCACCATTCTGCAGCTTTCCAGCTGCCCGTCACACACTGGCAAAAGAAACTTTCTCCTAGCTGCTTTCCTTTGAAGCAGAAACACGTTTACATCCTAGCCCCCATTGAAGAACCATAGAAATCCCGTTAGAAAAAGGCATTACTTCTGCTGTGAGACCCAGCCAGGAATGGCCTAGCCTGGAATCCCCTGCACCATTCTGCAGCTTTCCAGCTGCCTCACACACTGGCAAAAAGAAACTTTCTCCTAGCTGCTTTCCCTTTGAAGCAGAAACACGTTTACATCCTAGCCCCATTGAAGAACCATAGAAATGCCGGTTAGAAAAAGCATTCCTTCGGTTGTAGACCCAGCCAGGAATGGCCTAGCCTGGAATCCCCTGCACCATTCTGCAGCTTCCCAGCTGCCGTCACACACTTGGCAAAGAAACTTTCTCCTAGCTGCTTTCCTTTGAAGCAGAAACACGTTTACATCCTAGCCCCATTGAAGAACCATAGAAATGCCGGTTAGAAAAAGCACTACTTCTGCTGTGTAGACCCAGCCAGGAATGGACCTAGCCTGGAATTCCCCTGCACCATTCTGCAGCGTTTCCAGCTGCCCTCACACTGGCAAAAGAAACTTTCTCCTAGCTGCTTTCCTTTGAAGCAGAAACACGTTTACATCCTAGCCCCATTGAAGAACCATAGAAATGCCGGTTAGAAAAAAGCACTTCCTTCTGCTGTGTAGACCCCAGCAGGAATGGCCTAGCCTGGAATCCCCTGCACCATTCTGCAGCTTTCCGCTCCCTCACACACTGGCAAAAGAAACTTTCTCCTAGCTGCTTTCCTTTGAAGCAGAAACACGTTTACATCCTAGCCCCATTGAAGAACCATAGAAATGCCGGTTAGAAAGCCAGGAATGGCCTAGCCTGGAATCCCCTGCACCATTCTGCAGCTTTCCAGCTCCCTCACACACTGGCAAAAGAAACTTTCTCCTAGCTGCTTTCCTTTGAAGCAGAAACACGTTTACATCCTAGCCCCATTGAAGAACCATAGAAATGCCGGTTAGAAAAAGCACTCCTTCTGTGTATAGACCCAGCCAGGAATGGCCCTAGCCTGGAATCCCCTGCACCCATCTGCAGCTTTCCAGCTGCGTCACACACTGGCAAAGAAACTTTCTCCTAGCTGCTTTCCTTAGAAGCAGAAACACGTTTCACATACTAGCCCCATTGAAGGAACCACTAGAACTGCCCTTTAGAAAGACATACTTCCTGTTATAAGGACCCAGCCAGGAATGGCCCCTAGCCTGGAATACCCTGCATCCATTCTGCTGCTTTCCCAGCTTCCTCACACAACTGCAAAAGAAAACTTTCTCCTAGCTGCTTTCCTTTGAAGCAGAAACACGTTTACAACTCTAGCCCCTATTGAAGAACCATAAGGATATCGCGTTTAGAAAAAGCACTCCTTCTGTTATAGACCCAGCCAAGGAATGGCCTAGCCTGGAATCCCTACAGCACCTTCTGCAGCTTTCCAGCTCCCTCACACTCTGGGCAAAAGAAAACTTTCTCCTAGCTGCCTTTCCTTTGAAGCAGAAACACGTTTACATCCTAGCCCCACTTGAAGATCAAGAGAAATGCCCGTTTAGAAGAAGCACTACTCTGCTTATAGACCCAGTCCAGGAATGACTAGCCTGGAATCCCCTCACCATTCTGCAGCTTTCCAGCTCCCTCAACACACTGCAAAAAGAAACTTTCTCCTAGCTGCTTTCCTTTGAAGCAGAAACACGTTTACATCCTAGGCCCCATTGAGAAACCATAGAAATGCCTTTAGGGCAAAAGCACCTCTTTCTGCCTTTATAGACCCAGCCAGGAATGGCCTATCCTGGATCCCCTGCATCCTTTCTGCTAGCTTTCCAGCTACATCACACACTGGCAAAAGAAACTTTCTCCTACTTCCTTTCCTTTCAAGCAGAAACACGTTTAACATACTAGCTCCTATTGAAGAACCATAGAAATGCGTTTAAAAAAGTTCCTCTGCATGTAGACCCAGCCAGGAATGACCTAGCCTAGATTCCCTGCACCATTCTGCAGCTTTCTAGCTCGCTCACACACTGGCAAAAGAAACTTTCTCCTAGC
>NW_026974632.1:0-44179 GCF_015220805.1 Pogoniulus pusillus
GTAAAACAGCCATGTTCCCATTTCTCTCTATAGGTATAAGAAGAAAACACGTTCTGAGAATGCTTTCATTCCCCTTATATCTCTGAAGATATAGGTGGTAGGCCTGAGAATGATGCCTCATTCTGCATCCATTTTGAATCCTCTCACGTTGCAGAAAGAAATTTGGTGGTCGTTTTTTTCTGCAGAATGCACCCATGTTTCATCTCTCTCTATTGGCATAAGAAGAAAACGCGTTCAGAAAATGCATTCATTCCCCTTATAACTCTGTGCACAAAAGTCATAGGCATGAGTATGATGCCTCATTCTGCATCATTTTGGAATCCTCTCAAGTTGCAGAAAGAAATTTGGTTGTAGTTTTTTTCTGTAGAAAACAGCCATGTTCCCATTTCTCTCTATAGGTATAAGAAGAAAACACGTTCTGAGAATGCTTTCATTCCCCTTATATCTCTGAAGATATAGGTGGTAGGCCTGAGAATGATGCCTCATTCTGCATCCATTTTGAATCCTCTCACGTTGCAGAAAGAAATTTGGTGGTCGTTTTTTTCTGCAGAATGCACCCATGTTTCATCTCTCTCTATTGGCATAAGAAGAAAACGCGTTCAGAAAATGCATTCATTCCCCTTATAACTCTGTGCACGAAAGTCATAGGCATGAGAATTATTCATCATTCAGCATCATTTTGGAATCCTCTCACGTTGCAGAAAGAAATTTGATGCTAGGTCGTTTCCTTAATAAGCAACCATGTTCCCATTGTTCACTATTGGCACAATAAGAAAACGCGTTCTGAAAATGCATTCATTCCCCTTATATCTCTGAAGATATAGGTGGTAGGCCTGAGAATGATGCCTCATTCTGCATCCATTTTGAATCCTCTCACGTTGCAGAAAGAAATTTGGTGGTCGTTTTTTTCTGCAGAATGCACCCATGTTTCATCTCTCTCTATTGGCATAAGAAGAAAACGCGTTCAGAAAATGCATTCATTCCCCTTATAACTCTGTGCACGAAAGTCATAGCCATGAGAATTATTCATCATTCAGCATCATTTTGGAATCCTCTCACATTGCAGAAAGAAATTTGATGCTAGGTCGTTTCCTTAATATGCATCCATGTTCCCATTGTTCACTATTGGCACAATAAGAAAACGCGTTCTGAAAATGCATTCATTCCCCTTATAACTCTGAAGAAGTAGGTGGTAGGCATGAGTATGATGCCTCATTCTGCATCATTTTGGAATCCTCTCACGCTGCAGAAAGAAATTTGATGCTAGGTCGTTTACTTAATATGCATCCATGTTCCCATTTTTCAGTATTGGCACAATAAGAAAACGCGTTCAGAAAATGAATTCATTCCCCATATAACTCTGTGCACAAAAGACATAGCCATGAGAATTATGCCTCATTCAGCATCATTTTGGAATCTTCTCACGTTGGAGAAAGAAATTTGGTGCTGGTTCTTTTCCATGAAATGTACCCAGGTTCCCATTTCCCTCTATTGGCACAGAGAGAAGACGCAATCTGAAAATGCATTAATTCCCCTTATATCTCTGAAGATGTAGGTGGTAGGCATGAGTATGATGCCTCATTCTGCATCATTTTGGAATCCTCTCACGGTGCTGAAAGAAATTTGATGCTAGGTCGTTTCCTTAAAATGCATCCATGTTCCCATTGTTCAGTATCGGCACAATAAGAAAACGCGTTCAGAAAATGCATTCATTCCCCTTATATCTCTGTGCACAAAAGTCATAGGCATGAGTATGATGCCTCATTCTGCATCATTTTGGAATCCTCTCAAGTTGCAGAAAGAAATTTGGTTGTAGTTTTTTTCTGTAGAAAACAGCCATGTTCCCATTTCTCTCTATAGGTATAAGAAGAAAACACGTTCTGAAAATGCATTCATTCCCCTTATATCTCTGAAGATATAGGTGGTAGGCCTGAGAATGATGCCTCATTCTGCATCCATTTTGAATCCTCTCACGTTGCAGAAAGAAATTTGGTGGTCGTTTTTTTCTGCAGAATGCACCCATGTTTCATCTCTCTCTATTGGCATAAGAAGAAAACGCGTTCAGAAAATGCATTCATTCCCCTTATAACTCTGTGCACGAAAGTCATAGCCATGAGAATTATTCATCATTCAGCATCATTTTGGAATCCTCTCACATTGCAGAAAGAAATTTGATGCTAGGTCATTTCCTTAATATGCATCCATGTTCCCATTGTTCACTATTGGCACAATAAGAAAACGCGTTCTGAAAATGCATTCATTCCCCTTATAACTCTGTGCATGAAAGTCACAGGCATGAGTATGATGCCTCATTCTGCATCATTTTGGAATCCTCTCACGTTTCAGAAAGAAATTTAGTGGTAGGTTTTTTGTCTAGAAGGTAGCCATGTCCCCATGGCTCTCTATTGCCAGAAGAAGTAAACGCGTTCTGAAAATGCATTCATTCCCCTTATAACTCTGAAGAAGTAGGTGGTAGGCATGAGTATGATGCCTCATTCTGCATCATTTTGGAATCCTCTCACGCTGCAGAAAGAAATTTGATGCTAGGTCGTTTACTTAATATGCATCCATGTTCCCATTTTTCAGTATTGGCACAATAAGAAAACGCGTTCAGAAAATGAATTCATTCCCCTTATAACTCTGTGCACAAAAGACATAGCCATGAGAATTATGCCTAATTCAGCATCATTTTGGAATCTTCTCACGTTGGAGAAAGAAATTTGGTGCTGGTTCTTTTCCTTGAAATGTACCCAGGTTCCCATTTCCCTCTATTGGCACAGAGAGAAGACGCATTCTGAAAATGCATTAATTCCCCTTATATCTCTGAAGATGTAGGTGGTAGGCATGAGTATGATGCCTCATTCTGCATCCATTTGGAATCCTCTCACGTTGCAGAAAGAAATTTGGTGCTAGTTAGTTTCATTGAAATGCACCCATGTTCCCTATTCTCACTATATGGTCAGGGAGAGAACACATTCAGAAAATGCATTCATTCCCATTATATCTCTGAAGATATAGGTGGTAGGCCTGAGAATGATGCCTCATTCTGCATCCATTTTGAATCCTCTCACGTTGCAGAAAGAAATTTGGTGGTCGTTTTTTTCTGCAGAATGCACCCATGTTTCATCTCTCTCTATTGGCATAAGAAGAAAACGCGTTCAGAAAATGCATTCATTCCCCTTATAACTCTGTGCACGAAAGTCATAGCCATGAGAATTATTCATCATTCAGCATCATTTTGGAATCCTCTCACATTGCAGAAAGAAATTTGATGCTAGGTCGTTTCCTTAATATGCATCCATGTTCCCATTGTTCACTATTGGCACAATAAGAAAACGCGTTCAGAAAATGAATTCGTTCCCCATATAACTCTGTGCACAAAAGACATAGCCATGAGAATTATGCCTCATTCAGCATCATTTTGGAATCTTCTCACGTTGGAGAAAGAAATTTGGTGCTGGTTCTTTTCCTTGAAATGTACCCAGGTTCCCATTTCCCTCTATTGGCACAGAGAGAAGACGCAATCTGAAAATGCATTAATTCCCCTTATATCTCTGAAGATGTAGGTGGTAGGCCTGATTATGATGCCTCATTCTGCATCATTTTGGAATCCTCTCACGATGCTGAAAGAAATTTGATGCTAGGTCGTTTCCTTAAAATGCATCCATGTTCCCATTGTTCAGTAACGGCACAATAAGAAAACACGTTCAGAAAATGCATTCATTCCCCTTATAACTCTGTGCACAAAAGTCATAGGCATGAGTATGATGCCTCATTCTGCATCATTTTGGAATCCTCTCAAGTTGCAGAAAGAAATTTGGTTGTAGTTTTTTTCTGTAGAAAACAGCCACGTTCCCATTTCTCTCTATAGGTATAAGAAGAAAACACGTTCCGAAAATGCATTCATTCCCCTTATATCTCTGAAGATGTGGGTGGTAGGCATGAGTATGATGCCTCATTCTGCATCCATTTGGAATCCTCTCACGTTGCAGAAAGAAATTTGGTGCTAGTTAGTTTCATTGAAATGCACCCATGTTCCCTATTCTCACTATATGGTCAGGGAGAGAACACATTAAGAAAATGCATTCATTCCCATTATATCTCTGAAGAAGTAGGTGGTAGGCCTGAGAATGATGCCTCATTCTGCATCATTTTGGAATCCTCTCACGATGCTGAAAGAAATTTGATGCTAGGTCGTTTCCTGAAAATGCATCCATGTTCCCATTGTTCAGTATCGGCACAATAAGAAAACGCGTTCAGAAAATGCATTCATTCCCCTTATAACTCTGTGCACAAAAGTCATAGGCATGAGTATGATGCCTCATTCTGCATCATTTTGGAATCCTCTCAAGTTGCAGAAAGAAATTTGGTTGTAGTTTTTTTCTGTAGAAAACAGCCATGTTCCCATTTCTCTCTATAGGTATAAGAAGAAAACACGTTCTGAAAATGCATTCATTCCCCTTATATCTCTGAAGATATAGGTGGTAGGCCTGAGAATGATGCCTCATTCTGCATCATTTTGGAATCCTCTCAAGTTGCAGAAAGAAATTTGGTTGTAGTTTTTTTCTGTAGAAAACAGCCATGTTCCCATTTCTCTCTATAGGTATAAGAAGAAAACACGTTCTGAAAATGCATTCATTCCCCTTATATCTCTGAAGATATAGGTGGTAGGCCTGAGAATGATGCCTCATTCTGCATCCATTTTGAATCCTCTCACGTTGCAGAAAGAAATTTGGTGGTCGTTTTTTTCTGCAGAATGCACCCATGTTTCATCTCTCTCTATTGGCATAAGAAGAAAACGCGTTCAGAAAATGCATTCATTCCCCTTATAACTCTGTGCACGAAAGTCATAGCCATGAGAATTATTCATCATTCAGCATCATTTTGGAATCCTCTCACATTGCAGAAAGAAATTTGATGCTAGGTCGTTTCCTTAATAAGCAACCATGTTCCCATTGTTCACTATTGGCACAATAAGAAAACGCATTCTGAAAATGCATTCATTCCCCTTATAACTCTGAAGAAGTAGGTGGTAGGCATGAGTATGATGCCTCATTCTGCATCATTTTGGAATCCTCTCACGCTGCAGAAAGAAATTTGATGCTAGGTCGTTTACTTAATATGCATCCATGTTCCCATTTTTCAGTATTGGCACAATAAGAAAACGCGTTCAGAAAATGAATTCATTCCCCTTATAACTCTGTGCACAAAAGACATAGCCATGAGAATTATGCCTCATTCAGCATCATTTTGGAATCTTCTCACGTTGGAGAAAGAAATTTGGTGCTGGTTCTTTTCCTTGAAATGTACCCAGGTTCCCACTTCCCTCTATTGGCACAGAGAGAAGACGCAATCTGAAAATGCATTAATTCCCATTATATCTCTGAAGATGTAGGTGGTAGGCCTGAGAATGATGCCTCATTCTGCATCATTTTGGAATCCTCTCACGATGCTGAAAGAAATTCGATGCTAGGTCGTTTCCTTAAAATGCATCCATGTTCCCATTGTTCAGTATCGGCACAATAAGAAAACGCGTTCAGAAAATGCATTCATTCCCCTTATAACTCTGTGCACAAAAGTCATAGGCATGAGTATGATGCCTCATTCTGCATCATTTTGGAATCCTCTCAAGTTGCAGAAAGAAATTTGGTTGTAGTTTTTTTCTGTAGAAAACAGCCATGTTCTCATTTCTCTCTATAGGTATAAGAAGAAAACACGTTCTGAAAATGCATTCATTCCCCTTATATCTCTGAAGATATAGGTGGTAGGCCTGAGAATGATGCCTCATTCTGCATCCATTTTGAATCCTCTCACGTTGCAGAAAGAAATTTGGTGGTCGTTTTTTTCTGCAGAATGCACCCATGTTTCATCTCTCTCTATTGGCATAAGAAGAAAACGCGTTCAGAAAATGCATTCATTCCCCTTATAACTCTGTGCACGAAAGTCATAGCCATGAGAATTATTCATCATTCAGCATCATTTTGGAATCCTCTCACATTGCAGAAAGAAATTTGATGCTAGGTCGTTTCCTTAATATGCATCCATGTTCCCATTGTTCACTATTGGCACAATAAGAAAACGCGTTCTGAAAATGCATTCATTCCCCTTATAACTCTGTGCATGAAAGTCACAGGCATGAGTATGATGCCTCATTCTGCATCATTTTGGAATCCTCTCACGCTGCAGAAAGAAATTTGATGCTAGGTCGTTTACTTAATATGCATCCATGTTCCCATTTTTCAGTATTGGCACAATAAGAAAACGCGTTCAGAAAATGAATTCATTCCCCTTATAACTCTGTGCACAAAAGACATAGCCATGAGAATTATGCCTCATTCAGCATCATTTTGGAATCTTCTCACGTTGGAGAAAGAAATTTGGTGCTGGTTCTTTTCCTTGAAATGTACCCAGGTTCCCATTTCCCTCTATTGGCACAGAGAGAAGACGCATTCTGAAAATGCATTAATTCTCCTTACATCTCTGAAGATGTAGGTGGTAGGCATGAGTATGATGCCTCATTCTGCATCCATTTGGAATCCTCTCACGTTGCAGAAAGAAATTTGGTGCTAGTTAGTTTTATTGAAATGCACCCATGTTCCCTATTCTCACTATATGGTCAGGGAGAGAACACCTTCAGAAAATGCATTCATTCCCATTATATCTCTGAAGAAGTAGGTGGTAGGCCTGAGAATGATGCCTCATTCTGCATCATTTTGGAATCCTCTCACGATGCTGAAAGAAATTTGATGCTAGGTCGTTTCCTTAAAATGCATCCATGTTCCCATTGTTCAGTATCGGCACAATAAGAAAACGCATTCAGAAAATGCATTCATTCCCCTTATAACTCTGTGCACAAAAGTCATAGGCATGAGTATGATGCCTCATTCTGCATCATTTTGGAATCCTCTCAAGTTGCAGAAAGAAATTTGGTTGTAGTTTTTTTCTGTAGAAAACAGCCATGTTCCCATTTCTCTCTATAGGTATAAGAAGAAAACACGTTCTGAAAATGCATTCATTCCCCTTATATCTCTGAAGATATAGGTGGTAGGCCTGAGAATGATGCCTCATTCTGCATCATTTTGGAATCCTCTCAAGTTGCAGAAAGAAATTTGGTTGTACTTTTTTTCTGTAGAAAACAGCCATGTTCCCATTTCTCTCTATAGGTATAAGAAGAAAACACGTTCTGAAAATGCATTCATTCCCCTTATATCTCTGAAGATATAGGTGGTAGGCCTGAGAATGATGCCTCATTCTGCATCCATTTTGAATCCTCTCACGTTGCAGAAAGAAATTTGGTGGTCGTTTTTTTCTGCAGAATGCACCCATGTTTCATCTCTCTCTACTGGCATAAGAAGAAAACGCGTTCAGAAAATGCATTCATTCCCCTTATAACTCTGTGCACGAAAGTCATAGCCATGAGAATTATTCATCATTCAGCATCATTTTGGAATCCTCTCACATTGCAGAAAGAAATTTGATGCTAGGTCGTTTCCTTAATATGCATCCATGTTCCCATTGTTCACTATTGGCACAATAAGAAAACGCGTTCTGAAAATGCATTCATTCCCCTTATAACTCTGAAGAAGTAGGTGGTAGGCATGAGTATGATGCCTCATTCTGCATCATTTTGGAATCCTCTCACGCTGCAGAAAGAAATTTGATGCTAGGTCGTTTACTTAATATGCATCCATGTTCCCATTTTTCAGTATTGGCACAATAAGAAAACGCGTTCAGAAAATGAATTCATTCCCCTTATAACTCTGTGCACAAAAGACATAGCCATGAGAATTATGCCTCATTCAGCATCATTTTGGAATCTTCTCACGTTGGAGAAAGAAATTTGGTGCTGGTTCTTTTCCTTGAAATGTACCCAGGTTCCCATTTCCCTCTATTGGCACAGAGAGAAGACGCATTCTGAAAATGCATTAATTCCCCTTATATCTCTGAAGATGTAGGTGGTAGGCATGAGTATGATGCCTCATTCTGCATCCATTTGGAATCCTCTCACGTTGCAGAATGAAATTTGGTTCTAGTTAGTTTCATTGAAATGCACCCATGTTCCCTATTCTCACTATATGGTCAGGGAGAGAACACCTTCAGAAAATGCATTCATTCCCATTATATCTCTGAAGAAGTAGGTGGTAGGCCTGAGAATGATGCCTCATTCTGCATCATTTTGGAATCCTCTCACGATGCTGAAAGAAATTTGATGCTAGGTCGTTTCCTTAAAATGCATCCATGTTCCCATTGTTCAGTATCGGCACAATAAGAAAACGCGTTCAGAAAATGCATTCATTCCCCTTATAACTCTGTGCACAAAAGTCATAGGCATGAGTACGATGCCTCATTCTGCATCATTTTGGAATCCTCTCAAGTTGCAGAAAGAAATTTGGTTGTAGTTTTTTTCTGTAGAAAACAGCCATGTTCCCATTTCTCTCTATAGGTATAAGAAGAAAACACGTTCTGAAAATGCATTCATTCCCCTTATATCTCTGAAGATATAGGTGGTAGGCCTGAGAATGATGCCTCATTCTGCATCCATTTTGAATCCTCTCACGTTGCAGAAAGAAATTTGGTGGTCGTTTTTTTCTGCAGAATGCACCCATGTTTCATCTCTCTCTATTGGCATCAGAAGAAAACGCGTTCAGAAAATGCATTCATTCCCCTTATAACTCTGTGCACGAAAGTCATAGCCATGAGAATTATTCATCATTCAGCATCATTTTGGAATCCTCTCACATTGCAGAAAGAAATTTGATGCTAGGTCGTTTCCTTAATATGCATCCATGTTCCCATTGTTCACTATTGGCACAATAAGAAAACGCGTTCTGAAAATGCATTCATTCCCCTTATAACTCTGAAGAAGTAGGTGGTAGGCATGAGTATGATGCCTCATTCTGCATCATTTTGGAATCCTCTCACGCTGCAGAACGAAATTTGATGCTAGGTCGTTTACTTAATATGCATCCATGTTCCCATTTTTCAGTATTGGCACAATAAGAAAACGCGTTCAGAAAATGAATTCATTCCCCATATAACTCTGTGCATCAAAAGACATAGCCATGAGAATTATGCCTCATTCAGCATCATTTTGGAATCTTCTCACGTTGGAGAAAGAAATTTGGTGCTGGTTCTTTTCCTTGAAATGTACCCAGGTTCCCATTTCCCTCTATTGGCACAGAGAGAAGACGCAATCTGAAAATGCATTAATTCCCATTATATCTCTGAAGATGTAGGTGGTAGGCCTGAGAATGATGCCTCATTCTGCATCATTTTGGAATCCTCTCACGATGCTGAAAGAAATTCGATGCTATGTCGTTTCCTTAAAATGCATCCATGTTCCCTTTGTTCAGTATCGGCACAATAAGAAAACGCGTTCAGAAAATGCATTCATTCCCCTTATAACTCTGTGCACAAAAGTCATAGGCATGAGTATGATGCCTCATTCTGCATCATTTTGGAATCCTCTCAAGTTGCAGAAAGAAATTTGGTTGTAGTTTTTTTCTGTAGAAAACAGCCATGTTCCCATTTCTCTCTATAGGTATAAGAAGAAAACACGTTCTGAAAATGCATTCATTCCCCTTATATCTCTGAAGATATAGGTGGTAGGCCTGAGAATGATGCCTCATTCTGCATCCATTTTGAATCCTCTCACGTTGCAGAAAGAAATTTGGTGGTCGTTTTTTTCTGCAGAATGCACCCATGTTTCATCTCTCTCTATTGGCATAAGAAGAAAACGCGTTCAGAAAATGCATTCATTCCCCTTATAACTCTGTGCACGAAAGTCATAGCCATGAGAATTATTCATCATTCAGCATCATTTTGGAATCCTCTCACATTGCAGAAAGAAATTTGATGCTAGGTCGTTTCCTTAATATGCATCCATGTTCCCATTGTTCACTATTGGCACAATAAGAAAACGCGTTCTGAAAATGCATTCATTCCCCTTATAACTCTGTGCATGAAAGTCACAGGCATGAGTATGATGCCTCATTCTGCATCATTTTGGAATCCTCTCACGTTTCAGAAAGAAATTTAGTGGTAGGTTTTTTGTCTAGAATGTAGCCATGTCCCCATGGCTCTCTTTTGCCATAAGAAGTAAACGCGTTCTGAAAATGCATTCATTCCCCTTATAACTCTGAAGAAGTAGGTGGTAGGCATGAGTATGATGCCTCATTCTGCATCATTTTGGAATCCTCTCACGCTGCAGAAAGAAATTTGATGCTAGGTCGTTTACTTAATATGCATCCATGTTCCCATTTTTCAGTATTGGCACAATAAGAAAACGCGTTCAGAAAATGAATTCATTCCCCTTATAACTCTGTGCACAAAAGACATAGCCATGAGAATTATGCCTCATTCAGCATCATTTTGGTATCTTCTCACGTTGGAGAAAGAAATTTGGTGCTGGTTCTTTTCCTTGAAATGTACCCAGGTTCCCATTTCCCTCTATTAGCACAGAGAGAAGACGCATTCTGAAAATGCATTAATTCCCCTTATATCTCTGAAGATGTAGGTGGTAGGCCTGAGAATGATGCCTCATTCTGCATCATTTTGGAATCCTTTCACGATGCTGAAAGAAATTTGATGCTAGGTCGTTTCCTTAAAATGCATCCATGTTCCCATTGTTCAGTATCGGCACAATAAGAAAACGCGTTCAGAAAATGCATTCATTCCCCTTATAACTCTGTGCACAAAAGTCATAGGCATGAGTATGATGCCTCATTCTGCATCATTTTGGAATCCTCTCAAGTTGCAGAAAGAAATTTGGTTGTAGTTTTTTTCTGTAGAAAACAGCCATGTTCCCATTTCTCTCTATAGGTATAAGAAGAAAACATGTTCTGAAAATGCATTCATTCCCCTTATATCTCTGAAGATATAGGTGGTAGGCCTGAGAATGATGCCTCATTCTGCATCATTTTGGAATCCTCTCAAGTTGCAGAAAGAAATTTGGTTGTAGTTTTTTTCTGTAGAAAACAGCCATGTTCCCATTTCTCTCTATAGGTATAAGAAGAAAACACGTTCTGAAAATGCATTCATTCCCCTTATATCTCTGAAGATATAGGTGGTAGGCCTGAGAATGATGCCTCATTCTGCATCCATTTTGAATCCTCTCACGTTGCAGAAAGAAATTTGGTGGTCGTTTTTTTCTGCAGAATGCACCCATGTTTCATCTCTCTCTATTGGCATAAGAAGAAAACGCGTTCAGAAAATGCATTCATTCCCCTTATAACTCTGTGCACGAAAGTCATAGCCATGAGAATTATTCATCATTCAGCATCATTTTGGAATCCTCTCACATTGCAGAAAGAAATTTGATGCTAGGTCGTTTCCTTAATATGCATCCATGTTCCCATTGTTCACTATTGGCACAATAAGAAAACGCGTTCTGAAAATGCATTCATTCCCCTTATAACTCTGTGCATGAAAGTCACAGGCATGAGTATGATGCCTCATTCTGCATCATTTTGGAATCCTCTCACGTTTCAGAAAGAAATTTAGCGGTAGGTTTTTTGTCTAGAATGTAGCTATGTCCCCATGGCTCTCTATTGCCATAAGAAGTAAACGCGTTCTGAAAATGCATTCATTCCCCTTATAACTCTGAAGAAGTAGGTGGTAGGCATGAGTATGATGCCTCATTCTGCATCATTTTGGAATCCTCTCACGCTGCAGAAAGAAATTTGATGCTAGGTCGTTTACTTAATATGCATCCATGTTCCCCTTTTTCAGTATTGGCACAATAAGAAAACGCGTTCAGAAAATGAATTCATTCCCCTTATAACTCTGTGCACAAAAGACATAGCCATGAGAATTATGCCTCATTCAGCATCATTTTGGAATCTTCTCACGTTGGAGAAAGAAATTTGGTGCTGGTTCTTTTCCTTGAAATGTACCCAGGTTCCCATTTCCCTCTATTGGCACAGACAGAAGACGCATTCTGAAAATGCATTAATTCCCCTTATATCTCTGAAGATGTAGGTGGTAGGCCTGAGAATGATGCCTCATTCTGCATCATTTTGGAATCCTCTCACGATGCTGAAAGAAATTTGATGCTAGGTCGTTTCCTTAAAATGCATCCATGTTCCCATTGTTCAGTATCGGCACAATAAGAAAACGCGTTCAGAAAATGCATTCATTCCCCTTATAACTCTGTGCACAAAAGTCATAGGCATGAGTATGATGCCTCATTCTGCATCATTTTGGAATCCTCTCAAGTTGCAGAAAGAAATTTGGTTGTAGTTTTTTTCTGTAGAAAACAGCCATGTTCCCATTTCCCTCTAAAGGTATAAGAAGAAAACACGTTCTGAAAATGCATTCATTCCCCTTATATCTCTGAAGATATAGGTGGTAGGCCTGAGAATGATGCCTCATTCTGCATCCATTTTGAATCCTCTCACGTTGCAGAAAGAAATTTGGTGGTCGTTTTTTTCTGCAGAATGCACCCATGTTTCATCTCTCTCTATTGGCATAAGAAGAAAACGCGTTCAGAAAATGCATTCATTCCCCTTATAACTCTGTGCACGAAAGTCATAGCCATGAGAATTATTCATCATTCAGCATCATTTTGGAATCCTCTCACATTGCAGAAAGAAATTTGATGCTAGGTCGTTTCCTTAATATGCATCCATGTTCCCATTGTTCACTATTGGCACAATAAGAAAACGCGTTCTGAAAATGCATTCATTCCCCTTATAACTCTGAAGAAGTAGGTGGTAGGCATGAGTATGATGCCTCATTCTGCATCATTTTGGAATCCTCTCACGCTGCAGAAAGAAATTTGATGCTAGGTCGTTTACTTAATATGCATCCATGTTCCCATTTTTCAGTATTGGCACAATAAGAAAACGCGTTCAGAAAATGAATTCATTCCCCTTATAACTCTGTGCACAAAAGACATAGCCATGAGAATTATGCCTCATTCAGCATCATTTTGGAATCTTCTCACGTTGGAGAAAGAAATTTGGTGCTGGTTCTTTTCCTTGAAATGTACCCATGTTCCCATTTCCCTCTATTGGCACAGAGAGAAGACGCATTCTGAAAATGCATTAATTCCCCTTATATCTCTGAAGATGTAGGTGGTAGGCATGAGTATGATGCCTCATTCTGCATCCATTTGGAATCCTCTCACGTTGCAGAAAGAAATTTGGTGCTAGCTAGTTTCAATGAAATGCACCCATGTTCCCTATTCTCACTATATGGTCAGGGAGAGAACACCTTCAGAAAATGCATTCATTCCCATTATATCTCTGAAGAAGTAGGTGGTAGGCCTGAGAATGATGCCTCATTCTGCATCATTTTGCAATCCTCTCACGATGCTGAAAGAAATTTGATGCTAGGTCGTTTCCTTAAAATGCATCCATGTTCCCATTGTTCAGTATCGGCACAATAAGAAAACGCGTTCAGAAAATGCATTCATTCCCCTTATAACTCTGTGCACAAAAGTCATAGGCATGAGTATGATGCCTCATTCTGCATCATTTTGGAATCCTCTCAAGTTGCAGAAAGAAATTTGGTTGTAGTTTTTTTCTGTAGAAAACAGCCATGTTCCCATTTCTCTCTATAGGTATAAGAAGAAAACACGTTCTGAAAATGCATTCATTCCCCTTATATCTCTGAAGATATAGGTGGTAGGCCTGAGAATGATGCCTCATTCTGCATCCATTTTGAATCCTCTCACGTTGCAGAAAGAAATTTGGTGTTCGTTTTTTTCTGCAGAATGCACCCATGTTTCATCTCTCTCTATTGGCATAAGAAGAAAACGCGTTCAGAAAATGCATTCATTCCCCTTATAACTCTGTGCACGAAAGTCATAGCCATGAGAATTATGCATCATTCAGCATCATTTTGGAATCCTCTCACATTGCAGAAAGAAATTTGATGCTAGGTCGTTTCCTTAATATGCATCCATGTTCCCATTGTTCACTATTGGCACAATAAGAAAACGCGTTCTGAAAATGCATTCATTCCCCTTATAACTCTGAAGAAGTAGGTGGTAGGCATGAGTATGATGCCTCATTCTGCATCATTTTGGAATCCTCTCACGCTGCAGAAAGAAATTTGATGCTAGGTCGTTTACTTAATATGCATCCATGTTCCCATTTTTCAGTATTGGCACAATAAGAAAACGCGTTCAGAAAATGAATTCATTCCCCTTATAACTCTGTGCACAAAAGACATAGCCATGAGAATTATGCCTCATTCAGCATCATTTTGGAATCTTCTCACGTTGGAGAAAGAAATTTGGTGCTGGTTCTTTTCCTTGAAATGTACCCAGGTTCCCATTTCCCTCTATTGGCACAGAGAGAAGACGCATTCTGAAAATGCATTAATTCCCCTTATATCTCTGAAGATGTAGGTGGTAGGCATGAGTATGATGCCTCATTCTGCATCCATTTGGAATCCTCTCACGTTGCAGAAAGAAATTTGGTGCTAGTTAGTTTCATTGAAATGCACCCATGTTCCCTATTCTCACTATATGGTCAGGGAGAGAACACCTTCAGAAAATGCATTCATTCCCATTATATCTCTGAAGAAGTAGGTGGTAGGCCTGAGAATGATGCCTCATTCTGCATCATTTTGGAATCCTCTCACGATGCTGGAAGAAATTCGATGCTAGGTCGTTTCCTTAAAATGCATCCATGTTCCCATTGTTCAGTATCGGCACAATAAGAAAACGCGTTCAGAAAATGCATTCATTCCCCTTATAACTCTGTGCACAAAAGTCATAGGCATGAGTATGATGCCTCATTCTGCATCATTTTGGAATCCTCTCAAGTTGCAGAAAGAAATTTGGTTGTAGTTTTTTTCTGTAGAAAACAGCCATGTTCCCATTTCTCTCTATAGTTATAAGAAGAAAACACGTTCTGAAAATGCATTCATTCCCCTTATATCTCTGAAGATATAGGTGGTAGGCCTGAGAATGATGCCTCGTTCTGCATCCATTTTGAATCCTCTCACGTTGCAGAAAGAAATTTGGTTGTAGTTTTTTTCTGTAGAAAACAGCCATGTTCCCATTTCTCTCTATAGGTATAAGAAGAAAACACGTTCTGAAAATGCATTCATTCCCCTTATATCTCTGAAGATATAGGTGGTAGGCCTGAGAATGATGCCTCATTCTGCATCCATTTTGAATCCTCTCACGTTGCAGAAAGAAATTTGGTGGTCGTTTTTTTCTGCAGAATGCACCCATGTTTCATCTCTCTCTATTGGCATAAGAAGAAAACGCGTTCAGAAAATGCATTCATTCCCCTTATAACTCTGTGCACGAAAGTCATAGCCATGAGAATTATTCATCATTCAGCATCATTTTGGAATCCTCTCACATTGCAGAAAGAAATTTGATGCTAGGTCGTTTCCTTAATATGCATCCATGTTCCCATTGTTCACTATTGGCACAATAAGAAAACGCGTTCTGAAAATGCATTCATTCCCCTTATAACTCTGAAGAAGTAGGTGGTAGGCATGAGTATGATGCCTCATTCTGCATCATTTTGGAATCCTCTCACGCTGCAGAAAGAAATTTGATGCTAGGTCGTTTACTTAATATGCATCCATGTTCCCATTTTTCAGTATTGGCACAATAAGAAAACGCGTTCAGAAAATGAATTCATTCCCCATATAACTCTGTGCACAAAAGACATAGCCATGAGAATTATGCCTCATTCAGCATCATTTTGGAATCTTCTCACGTTGGAGAAAGAAATTTGGTGCTGTTTCTTTTCCTTGAAATGGACCCAGGTTCCCATTTCCCTCTATTGGCACAGAGAGAAGACGCAATCTGAAAATGCATTAATTCCCCTTATATCTCTGAAGATGTAGGTGGTAGGCCTGAGAATGATGCCTCATTCTGCATCATTTTGGAATCCTCTCACGATGCTGAAAGAAATTCGATGCTAGGTCGTTTCCTTAAAATGCATCCATGTTCCCATTGTTCAGTATCGGCACAATAAGAAAACGCGTTCAGAAAATGCATTCATTCCCCTTATAACTCTGTGCACGAAAGTCATAGCCATGAGAATTATTCATCATTCAGCATCATTTTGGAATCCTCTCACATTGCAGAAAGAAATTTGATGCTAGGTCGTTTCCTTAATATGCATCCATGTTCCCATTGTTCACTATTGGCACAATAAGAAAACGCGTTCTGAAAATGCATTCATTCCCCTTATAACTCCGAAGAAGTAGGTGGTAGGCATGAGTATGATGCCTCATTCTGCATCATTTTGGAATCCTCTCACGCTGCAGAAAGAAATTTGATGCTAGGTCGTTTACTTAATATGCATCCTTGTTCCCATTTTTCAGTATTGGCACAATAAGAAAACGCGTTCAGAAAATGAATTCATTCCCCTTATAACTCTGTGCACAAAAGACATAGCCATGAGAATTATGCCTCATTCAGCATCATTTTGGAATCTTCTCACGTTGGAGAAAGAAATTTGGTGCTGGTTCTTTTCCTTGAAATGTACCCATGTTCCCATTTCCCTCTATTGGCACAGAGAGAAGACGCATTCTGAAAATGCATTCGTTCCCCTTATATCTCTGAAGATGTAGGTGGTAGGCATGAGTATGATGCCTCATTCTGCATCCATTTGGAATCCTCTCACGTTGCAGAAAGAAATTTGGTGCTAGCTAGTTTCAATGAAATGCACCCATGTTCCCTATTCTCACTATATGGTCAGGGAGAGAACACCTTCAGAAAATGCATTCATTCCCATTATATCTCTGAAGAAGTAGGTGGTAGGCCTGAGAATGATGCCTCATTCTGCATCATTTTGGAATCCTCTCACGATGCTGAAAGAAATTTGATGCTAGGTCGTTTCCTTAAAATGCATCCATGTTCCCATTGTTCAGTATCGGCACAATAAGAAAACGCGTTCAGAAAATGCATTCATTCCCCTTATAACTCTGTGCACAAAAGTCATAGGCATGAGTATGATGCCTCATTCTGCATCATTTTGGAATCCTCTCAAGTTGCAGAAAGAAATTTGGTTGTAGTTTTTTTCTGTAGAAAACAGCCATGTTCCCATTTCTCTCTATAGGTATAAGAAGAAAACACGTTCTGAAAATGCATTCATTCCCCTTATATCTCTGAAGATATAGGTGGTAGGCCTGAGAATGATGCCTCATTCTGCATCCATTTTGAATCCTCTCACGTTGCAGAAAGAAATTTGGTGTTCGTTTTTTTCTGCAGAATGCACCCATGTTTCATCTCTCTCTATTGGCATAAGAAGAAAACGCGTTCAGAAAATGCATTCATTCCCCTTATAACTCTGTGCACGAAAGTCATAGCCATGAGAATTATGCATCATTCAGCATCATTTTGGAATCCTCTCACATTGCAGAAAGAAATTTGATGCTAGGTCGTTTCCTTAATATGCATCCATGTTCCCATTGTTCACTATTGGCACAATAAGAAAACGCGTTCTGAAAATGCATTCATTCCCCTTATAACTCTGAAGAAGTAGGTGGTAGGCATGAGTATGATGCCTCATTCTGCATCATTTTGGAATCCTCTCACGCTGCAGAAAGAAATTTGATGCTAGGTCGTTTACTTAATATGCATCCATGTTCCCATTTTTCAGTATTGGCACAATAAGAAAACGCGTTCAGAAAATGAATTCATTCCCCTTATAACTCTGTGCACAAAAGACATAGCCATGAGAATTATGCCTCATTCAGCATCATTTTGGAATCTTCTCACGTTGGAGAAAGAAATTTGGTGCTGGTTCTTTTCCTTGAAATGTACCCAGGTTCCCATTTCCCTCTATTGGCACAGAGAGAAGACGCATTCTGAAAATGCATTAATTCCCCTTATATCTCTGAAGATGTAGGTGGTAGGCATGAGTATGATGCCTCATTCTGCATCCATTTGGAATCCTCTCACGTTGCAGAAAGAAATTTGGTGCTAGTTAGTTTCATTGAAATGCACCCATGTTCCCTATTCTCACTATATGGTCAGGGAGAGAACACCTTCAGAAAATGCATTCATTCCCATTATATCTCTGAAGAAGTAGGTGGTAGGCCTGAGAATGATGCCTCATTCTGCATCATTTTGGAATCCTCTCACGATGCTGGAAGAAATTCGATGCTAGGTCGTTTCCTTAAAGTGCATCCATGTTCCCATTGTTCAGTATCGGCACAATAAGAAAACGCGTTCAGAAAATGCATTCATTCCCCTTATAACTCTGTGCACAAAAGTCATAGGCATGAGTATGATGCCTCATTCTGCATCATTTTGGAATCCTCTCAAGTTGCAGAAAGAAATTTGGTTGTAGTTTTTTTCTGTAGAAAACAGCCATGTTCCCATTTCTCTCTATAGTTATAAGAAGAAAACACGTTCTGAAAATGCATTCATTCCCCTTATATCTCTGAAGATATAGGTGGTAGGCCTGAGAATGATGCCTCGTTCTGCATCCATTTTGAATCCTCTCACGTTGCAGAAAGAAATTTGGTGGTAGTTTTTTTCTGTAGAAAACAGCCATGTTCCCATTTCTCTCTATAGGTATAAGAAGAAAACACGTTCTGAAAATGCATTCATTCCCCTTATATCTCTGAAGATATAGGTGGTAGGCCTGAGAATGATGCCTCATTCTGCATCCATTTTGAATCCTCTCACGTTGCAGAAAGAAATTTGGTGGTCGTTTTTTTCTGCAGAATGCACCCATGTTTCATCTCTCTCTATTGGCATAAGAAGAAAACGCGTTCAGAAAATGCATTCATTCCCCTTATAACTCTGTGCACGAAAGTCATAGCCATGAGAATTATTCATCATTCAGCATCATTTTGGAATCCTCTCACATTGCAGAAAGAAATTTGATGCTAGGTCGTTTCCTTAATATGCATCCATGTTCCCATTGTTCACTATTGGCACAATAAGAAAACGCGTTCTGAAAATGCATTCATTCCCCTTATAACTCCGAAGAAGTAGGTGGTAGGCATGAGTATGATGCCTCATTCTGCATCATTTTGGAATCCTCTCACGCTGCAGAAAGAAATTTGATGCTAGGTCGTTTACTTAATATGCATCCATGTTCCCATTTTTCAGTATTGGCACAATAAGAAAACGCGTTCAGAAAATGAATTCATTCCCCTTATAACTCTGTGCACAAAAGACATAGCCATGAGAATTATGCCTCATTCAGCATCATTTTGGAATCTTCTCACGTTGGAGAAAGAAATTTGGTGCTGGTTCTTTTCCTTGAAATGTACCCAGGTTCCCATTTCCCTCTATTGGCACAGAGAGAAGACGCATTCTGAAAATGCATTAATTCCCCTTATATCTCTGAAGATGTAGGTGGTAGGCATGAGTATGATGCCTCATTCTGCATCCATTTGGAATCCTCTCACGTTGCAGAAAGAAATTTGGTGCTAGTTAGTTTCATTGAAATGCACCCATGTTCCCTATTCTCACTATATGGTCAGGGAGAGAACACCTTCAGAAAATGCATTCATTCCCATTATATCTCTGAAGAAGTAGGTGGTAGGCCTGAGAATGATGCCTCATTCTGCATCATTTTGGAATCCTCTCACGATGCTGAAAGAAATTCGATGCTAGGTCGTTTCCTTAAAATGCATCCATGTTCCCATTGTTCAGTATCGGCACAATAAGAAAACGCGTTCAGAAAATGCATTCATTCCCCTTATAACTCTGTGCACAAAAGTCATAGGCATGAGTATGATGCCTCATTCTGCATCATTTTGGAATCCTCTCAAGTTGCAGAAAGAAATTTGGTTGTAGTTTTTTTCTGTAGAAAACAGCCATGTTCCCATTTCTCTCTATAGTTATAAGAAGAAAACACGTTCTGAAAATGCATTCATTCCCCTTATATCTCTGAAGATATAGGTGGTAGGCCTGAGAATGATGCCTCGTTCTGCATCCATTTTGAATCCTCTCACGTTGCAGAAAGAAATTTGGTTGTAGTTTTTTTCTGTAGAAAACAGCCATGTTCCCATTTCTCTCTATAGGTATAAGAAGAAAACACGTTCTGAAAATGCATTCATTCCCCTTATATCTCTGAAGATATAGGTGGTAGGCCTGAGAATGATGCCTCATTCTGCATCCATTTTGAATCCTCTCACGTTGCAGAAAGAAATTTGGTGGTCGTTTTTTTCTGCAGAATGCACCCATGTTTCATCTCTCTCTATTGGCATAAGAAGAAAACGCGTTCAGAAAATGCATTCATTCCCCTTATAACTCTGTGCACGAAAGTCATAGCCATGAGAATTATTCATCATTCAGCATCATTTTGGAATCCTCTCACATTGCAGAAAGAAATTTGATGCTAGGTCGTTTCCTTAATATGCATCCATGTTCCCATTGTTCACTATTGGCACAATAAGAAAACGCGTTCTGAAAATGCATTCATTCCCCTTATAACTCTGAAGAAGTAGGTGGTAGGCATGAGTATGATGCCTCATTCTGCATCATTTTGGAATCCTCTCACGCTGCAGAAAGAAATTTGATGCTAGGTCGTTTACTTAATATGCATCCATGTTCCCATTTTTCAGTATTGGCACAATAAGAAAACGCGTTCAGAAAATGCATTCATTCCCCTTATAACTCTGTGCACAAAAGTCATAGGCATGAGTATGATGCCTCATTCTGCATCATTTTGGAATCCTCTCAAGTTGCAGAAAGAAATTTGGTTGTAGTTTTTTTCTGTAGAAAACAGCCATGTTCCCATTTCTCTCTATAGTTATAAGAAGAAAACACGTTCTGAAAATGCATTCATTCCCCTTATATCTCTGAAGATATAGGTGGTAGGCCTGAGAATGATGCCTCGTTCTGCATCCATTTTGAATCCTCTCACGTTGCAGAAAGAAATTTGGTTGTAGTTTTTTTCTGTAGAAAACAGCCATGTTCCCATTTCTCTCTATAGGTATAAGAAGAAAACACGTTCTGAAAATGCATTCATTCCCCTTATATCTCTGAAGATATAGGTGGTAGGCCTGAGAATGATGCCTCATTCTGCATCCATTTTGAATCCTCTCACGTTGCAGAAAGAAATTTGGTGGTCGTTTTTTTCTGCAGAATGCACCCATGTTTCATCTCTCTCTATTGGCATAAGAAGAAAACGCGTTCAGAAAATGCATTCATTCCCCTTATAACTCTGTGCACGAAAGTCATAGCCATGAGAATTATGCATCATTCAGCATCATTTTGGAATCCTCTCACATTGCAGAAAGAAATTTGATGCTAGGTCGTTTCCTTAATATGCATCCATGTTCCCATTGTTCACTATTGGCACAATAAGAAAACGCGTTCTGAAAATGCATTCATTCCCCTTATAACTCCGAAGAAGTAGGTGGTAGGCATGAGTATGATGCCTCATTCTGCATCATTTTGGAATCCTCTCACGCTGCAGAAAGAAATTTGATGCTAGGTCGTTTACTTAATATGCATCCTTGTTCCCATTTTTCAGTATTGGCACAATAAGAAAACGCGTTCAGAAAATGAATTCATTCCCCTTATAACTCTGTGCACAAAAGACATAGCCATGAGAATTATGCCTCATTCAGCATCATTTTGGAATCTTCTCACGTTGGAGAAAGAAATTTGGTGCTGGTTCTTTTCCTTGAAATGTACCCATGTTCCCATTTCCCTCTATTGGCACAGAGAGAAGACGCATTCTGAAAATGCATTAATTCCCCTTATATCTCTGAAGATGTAGGTGGTAGGCATGAGTATGATGCCTCATTCTGCATCCATTTGGAATCCTCTCACGTTGCAGAAAGAAATTTGGTGCTAGCTAGTTTCAATGAAATGCACCCATGTTCCCTATTCTCACTATATGGTCAGGGAGAGAACACCTTCAGAAAATGCATTCATTCCCATTATATCTCTGAAGAAGTAGGTGGTAGGCCTGAGAATGATGCCTCATTCTGCATCATTTTGGAATCCTCTCACGATGCTGAAAGAAATTTGATGCTAGGTCGTTTCCTTAAAATGCATCCATGTTCCCATTGTTCAGTATCGGCACAATAAGAAAACGCGTTCAGAAAATGCATTCATTCCCCTTATAACTCTGTGCACAAAAGTCATAGGCATGAGTATGATGCCTCATTCTGCATCATTTTGGAATCCTCTCAAGTTGCAGAAAGAAATTTGGTTGTAGTTTTTTTCTGTAGAAAACAGCCATGTTCCCATTTCTCTCTATAGGTATAAGAAGAAAACACGTTCTGAAAATGCATTCATTCCCCTTATATCTCTGAAGATATAGGTGGTAGGCTTGAGAATGATGCCTCATTCTGCATCCATTTTGAATCCTCTCACGTTGCAGAAAGAAATTTGGTGTTCGTTTTTTTCTGCAGAATGCACCCATGTTTCATCTCTCTCTATTGGCATAAGAAGAAAACGCGTTCAGAAAATGCATTCATTCCCCTTATAACTCTGTGCACGAAAGTCATAGCCATGAGAATTATGCATCATTCAGCATCATTTTGGAATCCTCTCACATTGCAGAAAGAAATTTGATGCTAGGTCGTTTCCTTAATATGCATCCATGTTCCCATTGTTCACTATTGGCACAATAAGAAAACGCGTTCTGAAAATGCATTCATTCCCCTTATAACTCTGAAGAAGTAGGTGGTAGGCATGAGTATGATGCCTCATTCTGCATCATTTTGGAATCCTCTCACGCTGCAGAAAGAAATTTGATGCTAGGTCGTTTACTTAATATGCATCCATGTTCCCATTTTTCAGTATTGGCACAATAAGAAAACGCGTTCAGAAAATGAATTCATTCCCCTTATAACTCTGTGCACAAAAGACATAGCCATGAGAATTATGCCTCATTCAGCATCATTTTGGAATCTTCTCACGTTGGAGAAAGAAATTTGGTGCTGGTTCTTTTCCTTGAAATGTACCCAGGTTCCCATTTCCCTCTATTGGCACAGAGAGAAGACGCATTCTGAAAATGCATTAATTCCCCTTATATCTCTGAAGATGTAGGTGGTAGGCATGAGTATGATGCCTCATTCTGCATCCATTTGGAATCCTCTCACGTTGCAGAAAGAAATTTGGTGCTAGTTAGTTTCATTGAAATGCACCCATGTTCCCTATTCTCACTATATGGTCAGGGAGAGAACACCTTCAGAAAATGCATTCATTCCCATTATATCTCTGAAGAAGTAGGTGGTAGGCCTGAGAATGATGCCTCATTCTGCATCATTTTGGAATCCTCTCACGATGCTGGAAGAAATTCGATGCTAGGTCGTTTCCTTAAAATGCATCCATGTTCCCATTGTTCAGTATCGGCACAATAAGAAAACGCGTTCAGAAAATGCATTCATTCCCCTTATAACTCTGTGCACAAAAGTCATAGGCATGAGTATGATGCCTCATTCTGCATCATTTTGGAATCCTCTCAAGTTGCAGAAAGAAATTTGGTTGTAGTTTTTTTCTGTAGAAAACAGCCATGTTCCCATTTCTCTTGTATAGGGTTAACACTCCTGGGGGAGTGACCCTGAACCTGACCCTAGGGGTCTTGGCCCCTCCTCAGGGGTGGGCCACACTCCAGGTGATGGTTAGCCCACTCCCCCCACTTCCTGTGGTATAAAAGACAGGAGTTCTCCTGTCTCTTCCTCTTTTCGCCCTCCTCCCTACCTGCGTTCATCACACACACACACACTGATACTGCATACCAGCCACGAGGCAGAGACACCATCACACTACTCGGGTTGTATCCATCCCTGTTTTGTATTTTGCTGTTTTCCCTTCCTTATTCTTTGTAAACTCCCCTACCTCCAATCCCCTTTTTCTAAGTTATTGTTAAACTTTTCCTTTTTAACTTCCAAATCGAGTGAGATTGATTTACTGGGGTGTCCCTACCTTTTATCTCTCTCCCTGCCTTTTGGGGAAAGGAGGGGGAGGAGGGGAGGGCACTCTATAAACTCTATAAATTCTATAAATTGTCATTGGGTCTACCAAATTTATAAGAGTCTCTGGGAACTTGCATTTGAACCCAAGACAATTTATTTGGCGCCCAACGTGGGGCTAGGTAGAAAGAATTCTTTCAGAGAAGATTTGGAAGTTAAAAAATGGATATTCTGAAAGTCTTAATCATTAACGCTTTTGGATGTCTGTTTTGGGGCTGGCTGTTAAAGTTTATAAGTTACCATGTCTTCTGGATTGTCATTGATATGCTCTGGGAATATTCTAAGCTTTTGCCTGCCCGAGTCTATGCCTATTTCCTGAATTCTGTTAGTAATATCACTGTGTTTAGAAATGTTTCTGGAACATGGAATCAATCTGAGTATATGCATTGGAGCACAGAAGCTCCAGATATTTTGGGGGAAAAATGGTACTGGATAGCTGTTATTTCACTGTGTGTAAATTTGGGTTTGGGAATTAATAAGATAGCGGTGAACTGGGACACGTGGAAATATCGAGTGGGCGCCGCCATTAGGGTGCTTAGGGGGAGGGGTGGTCCTCACTGCCCGAGCTGCAGTTGCGGGGGTTGGGCGACAGGTCAGGCCGTTCCGGCCGCCCGGAACGCAAGCACCGCCCCTAGCGCGGCTCCGCCCCGAACTCCGCCTCCGGTCCCGCCCAGGGCAGCCCCCCGGACCCTGCCCCCACAGCCCAGCCCCCTTCACCTAGCGCCAATTACGACGCGGCCAGCAAGATCAAATCAAAACCCTCCCGCAGATACCGATCCAGGGCAAGGGACCTCTTCGGGAACCAGCACCCCCCAGCAACAGCAACCAGCTGGAAATGGACCTGATAATGGAGTGATCCTTATCAGCTCCACGCCCAGAAAGGAAATCAGGCACATAAGGCAGGAGTATGCAAGGGCAAACGGACAGTCCCTTTTAGCCTGGCTTTTGAAATGCTGGGATGCAGGAGCAGAAACTGTGGACCTAGATCACAGGGAGGCGAAGCAGCTGGGATCCTTGTCGAGGGATGGAGGTGTGGATAAGGAGCTGGGAAGGCTCGATGGTACCCACTCACTTTGGGCCAGGCTTCTGATAGCTGTGAGGTACAGGTACCCGACTAAGGATGACATGATTTTCCATCCCCTTAGATGGACAGATATGGAACAGGGTATCTCATACCTGAGGCAAATGGCGGTTCAAGAGATAATTTATGGAGCCGACCCGAGGCCCTCGGACCCTGATGATGTCCGCATGAAGCCAGCCCTCTTAAAGAAACTGACTCAGTGTGCCCCTTCCACATATGCCCCCACATTGGGAGCACTGCTGCTGGGCAGAGACCCCAACAACCTTCCCACAATCAGGGAGTTTGTGAATGACCTAAGACAGTTTGAAGACAGTTTGTCAAGGAAAACCTTAATTGCCACTGTAGAGACCCTCACCCAAGAAATGAATGAGCTAAAAGCCTCTTTCTCTGAAATGCAGAAGGCAGAGGATGACTGCTCTTCACCTTCAGAATGGGTGCAAGTCTCAGCTGTAAGGAGCACACGCCGCCGTGCTCCTCCTCCTCCCCGCAGGAGACCAGCCCAGAGCAGACAGGGTACACACAGGGGGTCACTCTGGAGAACACTGTGTGACCATGGGGAAAACATGGACAGATGGCATGGCCAGCCCACCTCAGCTCTATGGGCCAGGGTAAGGGAACTGCAGGGGACAAACACAGGGAATAACTCCTCCAGAAGAGGGGTTGCCCCAGTGTCCCGCAGGCAGCCCTCTCGCTCAAGGGGTGGTGAAGCCAGTAACTCAGGTCCATGTGCCTCATGCAGTCACACTGCTCAGAATTAGAGGTGCCCTGTCTCCAGCCAGGCGGAGGCCAGGGATAACAGAGTATATTGGGACGTGTTTGTGAAATGGCCTGGCACTTCTGAAGCCGAGAAGTACAGAGCGTTGGTAGACACCGGTGCCCAATGCACTCTGATCCCCTCCAGCCACAGGGGGACAGAAACTGTTACAATTGCAGGAGTCACAGGGGGGTCTCGGGAGTTGACTGTGCTGCAGGCTGAGATAAGCCTCACCGGGAATGTGTGGGAGAAGCACTCCATAGTAACTGGCCCTGATGCACCTTGCATCCTGGGGATCGACTTTCTCCGGGAAGGGTACTTTAAAGATCCGAAGGGGAACAAGTGGGCTTTTGGCATAGCAGCTGTAGAGACTGCAGACAAAGAGCAGCTGTCTATCATGCCTGGCTTGTCAGATGACCCTTCCGTGGTTGGTACCCACAAGGTGGAAGATGTCAAGTTACCCATTGCTTCTCGTGTAGTTCATCGCAGGCAATACCGCACCAACAGAGACTCCCTGCTACCCATACAGCAGCTGATTCGCCGCCTGGAGCAGCAGCTTGTCATCAGCAAGAGCCACTCGCCCTTCAACAGCCCGATATGGCCAGTGCGAAAGGAGACAGGGGAGTGGAGACTCACGGTGGATTTCCGAGGCCTGAACGAAGTGACTCCTCCAATCAGCGCAGCCGTGCCTGATATGTTGGAGCTGCAGTATGAACTGGAAACAAAGGAGGCCAAATGGTATGCCACAATTGACATTGCTAATGCTTTCTTCTCCATCCCCATTGCAGAAGAATGTAGGCCGCAGTTTGCCTTCACCTGGAGAGGAGTCCAGTACCACTGGAACAGACTGCCTCAAGGGTGGAAGCACAGCCCTACAATCTGCCATAGCATCATCCAGACTGCACTGGAGAAGGGTGGAGCTCCGGAACACCTACAGTACATCGATGACATCATTGTATGGGGTGAGACAGCAGAGGAGGTCTTCCAGAAGGGTGAGAAGATCATTAATATCCTGTTGGATGCTGGTTTTGCCATTAAGAGAAGCAAAGTGAAAGGGCCTGCCAGAGAGATCCAGTTCCTGGGAGTTCGCTGGCAGGATGGCCGACGCCACATCCCTATGGATGTGGTGAATAAAGTGGCCACTATGGTGGAACCCACTAACCGGAAGGAGACACAATCCTTCCTGGGGTTTGTGGGCTTTTGGAAGATGCACATTCCCGGGTACAGTCAAATTGTGAAACCCCTCTTTGACGTTACAAGAAAGAGAAATAACTTTGGGTGGGGACCTGAGCAGCAGGTGGCATTTGACCAGATCAAACGAGAGGTGGTCCATGCCATGGCCTTGGGACCAGTTCGAACCGGCCCAGAGATTAAGAACATTCTCTACACAGCAGCCGGTGAGAATGGTCCTAGCTGGAGCCTATGGCAGAAAGCTCCTGATGAGACAAGAGGCCGCCCACTCGGGTTCTGGAGCAAGGCATACAAAGGCTCAGAGACCAAGTATACCCCCACAGAGAAAGAAATCCTAGCTGCCTATGAGGGAGTCAGAGCTGCCTCTGAGGTGATTGGGACGGAGTCACCACTCCTTTTAGCTCCAAGGCTTCCAGTCCTGACTTGGATGTTTAAAGGGAAGGGTTCGACTCCGCACCATGCCACAGATGCCACTTGGAGTAAGTGGATGGCTCTGATAACTCAGAGGGCTAGGATGGGGACTCTCGAGCGTCCAGGCATTGTAGAGGTCATCACCAACTGGCCAGAGGGCACTGACTTTGGAAAACCAGCAGAAGAGAAGGCAGTGACCCGTGCCGAGGAAGCCCCCCCATACAGTGACCTTCCTGAGGAGGAAAAGGCATATGCTCTCTTCACAGATGGATCCTGCCGCCTGGTAGGCAGCAAGCGAAGATGGAAGGCTGCCGTCTGGAACCCCACACGCAGGGTTGCAGAGGCAAGAGATGGAGAAGGCGAATCCAGCCAGTATGCTGAGGTGAAAGCCATCCAGCTGGCCCTGGACATCGCAGAACGAGAGCAGTGGCCAATGCTATACATCTACACCGACTCATGGATGGTAGCAAATGCCTTATGGGGGTGGCTGAAGGAGTGGAAGAGAAATGATTGGCAGAGAAAAGGGAAGCCTATTTGGGCTGCTGATCTCTGGCAAGACATTTCTGCACGCCTGGACAAACTACCAGTTAAAATCCGACACATCAGTGCTCACATCCCAAAGAGCAGAGCCACTGAAGAACAGCAGCATAACCACCAAGCTGACCAGGCTGCCCACATCTGCCAGATTGACCTGGACTGGAAGCACAAAGGTGAACTGTTCTTAGCTCGGTGGGCACATGACTCTTCTGGTCACCAAGGAAGAGATGCCACATACCAATGGGCCCGAGACAGGTCCGTGGACATATCCATGGAGGCCATAACTCAGGTTATCCATGAATGTGACATCTGTGCCACCATAAAGCAAGCCAAGCGCATGAAGCCTTTGTGGTATGGGGGAAGGTGGTCAAAGTACAGGTATGGGGAGGCCTGGCAGATTGATTACATCACTCTGCCTCGGTCTCGTAGTGGCAAGCAGTATGTGTTAACCATGGTGGAGGGAAGCACGGGGTGGCTGGAAACCTACCCAGTACCTCATGCTACTGCCCGTAACACCATTCTGGGTCTGCAGAGCCACATCCTGTGGAGACACGGTACCCCAGAGAGAATTGAGTCAGACAATGGGACCCATTTCAAGAACCACCTTGTAAGCAACTGGGCAAAAGAGCATGGGATAGAATGGGTTTATCACATCCCATACTACCCACAGGCTGCAGGAAAGATTGAGCGACACAATGGCCTGCTGAAAACCACCCTGAAGGCTATGGGAGGTGGAACTCTCAGAAACTGGGAGAAGCACCTTGCAGAAGCCACTTGGCTGGTGAACAGCAGGGGATCAGTTAACAGAGCTGGTCCTGCTCAGTCTGCCCTACTGCCCATAGTTGAGGGAGATGGAGTTCCTGTAGTCTGTGAAAGGAATCTACTGGGAAAGACTGTGTGGGTTGCTCCTGCCTCTGGTGGGGGAAAACCCATCAAAGGGGTGGTATCTGCAGAGGGTCCTGGTCATACCTACTGGGTGATGATGGAAACTGGTGTTATCGAGTGTGTCCCTCAGAGAAACCTCTCTTTAGCTGAAAAGGTTTTGAAATCTCAGAGTTGATTCCATGTGTTCCAGATACTTTCAGGTTATCTTGTATTATAGTTGTATAATACTTGTATCATAGTTGTGCAATACTTGTATCATAGTTCATAAGGGGTTACAAGTTGTTTTTGTAGTTATACCCTCACCACTACACGGCGTCCAACAGAACCTACATCGCAGCAGCAGCTATCCAGAGTCCTACAACATCGCATCACACCACGGCGTCCAACCAGAACCCTGCATCTGATTCGTCACTGATGCCCTGCAGTGAGAGACTGTTCCTGATTTCCCTCCAGAGGATGTCTACAGCCATCTCATCTACACCTGTTCCCCTGATGCCAGACATGAAGAGACTGTTCCTGATGTTCTCTTCGCAGAGGGAAAAGACTCTTTCCTGAGTACCAACAAGAACTGTTCCTGATTCACTGACTTTTCTTCCGTTCCTGCCCTGCTCACATCTCAGCAACCTGCACCGGACCAGAGGAACACATCGCCTTGGGATACAGCCGGGGACCAAGAAGGACTTCACGAACTCTTAACCCATGGACACTTTTCCCATCTTTGGAGAAGAAGACTGTTCTTAGGAAGGTGGAAGTGGTCTAACCAAGGGGTGGAATGTATAGGGTTAACACTCCTGGGGGAGTGACCCTGAACCTGACCCTAGGGGTCTTGGCCCCTCCTCAGGGGTGGGCCACACTCCAGGTGATGGTTAGCCCACTCCCCCCACTTCCTGTGGTATAAAAGACAGGAGTTCTCCTGTCTCTTCCTCTTTTCGCCCTCCTCCCTACCTGCGTTCATCACACACACACACACTGATACTGCATACCAGCCACGAGGCAGAGACACCATCACACTACTCGGGTTGTATCCATCCCTGTTTTGTATTTTGCTGTTTTCCCTTCCTTATTCTTTGTAAACTCCCCTACCTCCAATCCCCTTTTTCTAAGTTATTGTTAAACTTTTCCTTTTTTAACTTCCAAATCGAGTGAGATTGATTTACTGGGGTGTCCCTACCTTTTATCTCTCTCCCTGCCTTTTGGGGAAAGGAGGGGGAGGAGGGGAGGGCACTCTATAAACTCTATAAATTCTATAAATTGTCATTGGGTCTACCAAATTTATAAGAGTCTCTGGGAACTTGCATTTGAACCCAAGACAAGTTGCAGAAAGAAATTTGGTTGTAGTTTTTTTCTGTAGAAAACAGCCATGTTCCCATTTCTCTCTATAGTTATAAGAAGAAAACACGTTCTGAAAATGCATTCATTCCCCTTATATCTCTGAAGATATAGGTGGTAGGCCTGAGAATGATGCCTCGTTCTGCATCCATTTTGAATCCTCTCACGTTGCAGAAAGAAATTTGGTTGTAGTTTTTTTCTGTAGAAAACAGCCATGTTCCCATTTCTCTCTATAGGTATAAGAAGAAAACACGTTCTGAAAATGCATTCATTCCCCTTATATCTCTGAAGATATAGGTGGTAGGCCTGAGAATGATGCCTCATTCTGCATCCATTTTGAATCCTCTCACGTTGCAGAAAGAAATTTGGTGGTCGTTTTTTTCTGCAGAATGCACCCATGTTTCATCTCTCTCTATTGGCATAAGAAGAAAACGCGTTCAGAAAATGCATTCATTCCCCTTATAACTCTGTGCACGAAAGTCATAGCCATGAGAATTATTCATCATTCAGCATCATTTTGGAATCCTCTCACATTGCAGAAAGAAATTTGATGCTAGGTCGTTTCCTTAATATGCATCCATGTTCCCATTGTTCACTATTGGCACAATAAGAAAACGCGTTCTGAAAATGCATTCATTCCCCTTATAACTCTGAAGAAGTAGGTGGTAGACATGAGTATGATGCCTCATTCTGCATCATTTTGGAATCCTCTCACGCTGCAGAAAGAAATTTGATGCTAGGTCGTTTACTTAATATGCATCCATGTTCCCATTTTTCAGTATTGGCACAATAAGAAAACGCGTTCAGAAAATGCATTCATTCCCCTTATAACTCTGTGCACAAAAGTCATAGGCATGAGTATGATGCCTCATTCTGCATCATTTTGGAATCCTCTCAAGTTGCAGAAAGAAATTTGGTTGTAGTTTTTTTCTGTAGAAAACAGCCATGTTCCCATTTCTCTCTATAGGTATAAGAAGAAAACACGTTCAGAAAATGCATTCATTCCCCTTATATCTCTGAAGATATAGGTGGTAGGCCTGAGAATGATGCCTCATTCTGCATCATTTTGGAATCCTCTCAAGTTGCAGAAAGAAATTTGGTTGTAGTTTTTTTCTGTAGAAAACAGCCATGTTCCCATTTCTCTCTATAGGTATAAGAAGAAAACACGTTCTGAAAATGCATTCATTCCCCTTATATCTCTGAAGATATAGGTGGTAGGCCTGAGAATGATGCCTCATTCTGCATCCATTTTGAATCCTCTCACGTTGCAGAAAGAAATTTGGTGGTCGTTTTTTTCTGCAGAATGCACCCATGTTTCATCTCTCTCTATTGGCATAAGAAGAAAACGCGTTCAGAAAATGCATTCATTCCCCTTATAACTCTGAAGAAGTAGGTGGTAGGCATGAGTATGATGCCTCATTCTGCATCATTTTGGAATCCTCTCACGCTGCAGAAAGAAATTTGATGCTAGGTCGTTTACTTAATATGCATCCATGTTCCCATTTTTCAGTATTGGCACAATAAGAAAACGCGTTCAGAAAATGAATTCATTCCCCTTATAACTCTGTGCACAAAAGACATAGCCATGAGAATTATGCCTCATTCAGCATCATTTTGGAATCTTCTCACGTTGGAGAAAGAAATTTGGTGCTGGTTCTTTTCCTTGAAATGTACCCAGGTTCCCATTTCCCTCTATTGGCACAGAGAGAAGACGCATTCTGAAAATGCATTAATTCCCCTTATATCTCTGAAGATGTAGGTGGTAGGCATGAGTATGATGCCTCATTCTGCATCCATTTGGAATCCTCTCACGTTGCAGAAAGAAATTTGGTGCTAGTTAGTTTCATTGAAATGCACCCATGTTCCCTATTCTCACTATATGGTCAGGGAGAGAACACATTCAGAAAATGCATTCATTCCCATTATATCTCTGAAGAAGTAGGTGGTAGGCCTGAGAATGATGCCTCATTCTGCATCATTTTGGAATCCTCTCACGATGCTGAAAGAAATTTGATGCTAGGTCGTTTCCTTAAAATGCATCCATGTTCCCATTGTTCAGTATCGGCACAATAAGAAAACGCGTTCAGAAAATGCATTCATTCCCCTTATAACTCTGTGCACAAAAGTCATAGGCATGAGTATGATGCCTCATTGTGCATCATTTTGGAATCCTCTCAAGTTGCAGAAAGAAATTTGGTTGTAGTTTTTTTCTGTAGAAAACAGCCATGTTCCCATTTCTCTCTATAGGTATAAGAAGAAAACACGTTCAGAAAATGCATTCATTCCCCTTATATCTCTGAAGATATAGGTGGTAGGCCTGAGAATGATGCCTCATTCTGCATCATTTTGGAATCCTCTCAAGTTGCAGAAAGAAATTTGGTTGTAGTTTTTTTCTGTAGAAAACAGCCATGTTCCCATTTCTCTCTATAGGTATAAGAAGAAAACACGTTCTGAAAATGCATTCATTCCCCTTATATCTCTGAAGATATAGGTGGTAGGCCTGAGAATGATGCCTCATTCTGCATCATTTTGGAATCCTCTCAAGTTGCAGAAAGAAATTTGGTTGTAGTTTTTTTCTGTAGAAAACAGCCATGTTCCCATTTCTCTCTATAGGTATAAGAAGAAAACACGTTCTGAAAATGCATTCATTCCCCTTATATCTCTGAAGATATAGGTGGTAGGCCTGAGAATGATGCCTCATTCTGCATCCATTTTGAATCCTCTCACGTTGCAGAAAGAAATTTGGTGGTCGTTTTTTTCTGCAGAATGCACCCATGTTTCATCTCTCTCTATTGGCATAAGAAGAAAACGCGTTAAGAAAATGCATTCATTCCCCTTATAACTCTGTGCACGAAAGTCATAGCCATGAGAATTATTCATCATTCAGCATCATTTTGGAATCCTCTCACATTGCAGAAAGAAATTTGATGCTAGGTCGTTTCCTTAATATGCATCCATGTTCCCATTGTTCACTATTGGCACAATAAGAAAACGCGTTCTGAAAATGCATTCATTCCCCTTATAACTCTGAAGAAGTAGGTGGTAGGCATGAGTATGATGCCTCATTCTGCATCATTTTGGAATCCTCTCACGCTGCAGAAAGAAATTTGATGCTAGGTCGTTTACTTAATATGCATCCATGTTCCCATTTTTCAGTATTGGCACAATAAGAAAACGCGTTCAGAAAATGAATTCATTCCCCTTATAACTCTGTGCACAAAAGACATAGCCATGAGAATTATGCCTCATTCAGCATCATTTTGGAATCTTCTCACGTTGGAGAAAGAAATTTGGTGCTGGTTCTTTTCCTTGAAATGTACCCAGGTTCCCATTTCCCTCTATTGGCACAGAGAGAAGACGCATTCTGAAAATGCATTAATTCCCCTTATATCTCTGAAGATGTAGGTGGTAGGCATGAGTATGATGCCTCATTCTGCATCCATTTGGAATCCTCTCACGTTGCAGAAAGAAATTTGGTGCTAGTTAGTTTCATTGAAATGCACCCATGTTCCCTATTCTCACTATATGGTCAGGGAGAGAACACCTTCAGAAAATGCATTCATTCCCATTATATCTCTGAAGAAGTAGGTGGTAGGCCTGAGAATGATGCCTCATTCTGCATCATTTTGGAATCCTCTCACGATGCTGGAAGAAATTCGATGCTAGGTCGTTTCCTTAAAATGCATCCATGTTCCCATTGTTCAGTATCGGCACAATAAGAAAACGCGTTCAGAAAATGCATTCATTCCCCTTATAACTCTGTGCACAAAAGTCATAGGCATGAGTATGATGCCTCATTCTGCATCATTTTGGAATCCTCTCAAGTTGCAGAAAGAAATTTGGTTGTAGTTTTTTTCTGTAGAAAACAGCCATGTTCCCATTTCTCTCTATAGGTATAAGAAGAAAACACGTTCTGAAAATGCATTCATTCCCCTTATATCTCTGAAGATATAGGTGGTAGGCCTGAGAATGATGCCTCGTTCTGCATCCATTTTGAATCCTCTCACGTTGCAGAAAGAAATTTGGTTGTAGTTTTTTTCTGTAGAAAACAGCCATGTTCCCATTTCTCTCTATAGGTATAAGAAGAAAACACGTTCTGAAAATGCATTCATTCCCCTTATATCTCTGAAGATATAGGTGGTAGGCCTGAGAATGATGCCTCATTCTGCATCCATTTTGAATCCTCTCACGTTGCAGAAAGAAATTTGGTGGTCGTTTTTTTCTGCAGAATGCACCCATGTTTCATCTCTCTCTATTGGCATAAGAAGAAAACGCGTTCAGAAAATGCATTCATTCCCCTTATAAATCTGTGCACGAAAGTCATAGCCATGAGAATTATTCATCATTCAGCATCATTTTGGAATCCTCTCACATTGCAGAAAGAAATTTGATGCTAGGTCGTTTCCTTAATAAGCAACCATGTTCCCATTGTTCACTATTGGCACAATAAGAAAACGCGTTCTGAAAATGCATTCATTCCCCTTATAACTCTGAAGAAGTAGGTGGTAGGCATGAGTATGATGCCTCATTCTGCATCATTTTGGAATCCTCTCACGCTGCAGAAAGAAATTTGATGCTAGGTCGTTTACTTAATATGCATCCATGTTCCCATTTTTCAGTATTGGCACAATAAGAAAACGCGTTCAGAAAATGAATTCATTCCCCATATAACTCTGTGCACAAAAGACATAGCCATGAGAATTATGCCTCATTCAGCATCATTTTGGAATCTTCTCACGTTGGAGAAAGAAATTTGGTGCTGGTTCTTTTCCTTGAAATGTACCCAGGTTCCCATTTCCCTCTATTGGCACAGAGAGAAGACGCAATCTGAAAATGCATTAATTCCCCTTATATCTCTGAAGATGTAGGTGGTAGGCCTGAGAATGATGCCTCATTCTGCATCATTTTGGAATCCTCTCACGATGCTGAAAGAAATTTGATGCTAGGTCGTTTCCTTAAAATGCATCCATGTTCCCATTGTTCAGTATCGGCACAATAAGAAAACGCGTTCAGAAAATGCATTCATTCCCCTTATAACTCTGTGCACAAAAGTCATAGGCATGAGTATGATGCCTCATTCTGCATCATTTTGGAATCCTCTCACGCTGCGGAAAGAAATTTGATGCTAGGTCGTTTACTTAATATGCATCCATGTTCCCATTTTTCAGTATTGGCACAATAAGAAAACGCGTTCAGAAAATGAATTCATTCCCCATATAACTCTGTGCACAAAAGACATAGCCATGAGAATTATGCCTCATTCAGCATCATTTTGGAATCTTCTCACGTTGGAGAAAGAAATTTGGTGCTGGTTCTTTTCCTTGAAATGTACCCAGGTTCCCATTTCCCTCTATTGGCACAGAGAGACGACGCAATCTGAAAATGCTTTAATTCCCCTTATATCTCTGAAGATGTAGGTGGTAGGCCTGAGAATGATGCCTCATTCTGCATCATTTTGGAATCCTCTCACGATGCTGAAAGAAATTCGATGCTAGGTCGTTTCCTTAAAATGCATCCATGTTCCCATTGTTCAGTATCGGCACAATAAGAAAACGCGTTCAGAAAATGCATTCATTCCCCTTATAACTCTGTGCACAAAAGTCATAGGCATGAGTATGATGCCTCATTCTGCATCATTTTGGAATCCTCTCAAGTTGCAGAAAGAAATTTGGTTGTAGTTTTTTTCTGTAGAAAACAGCCATGTTCCCATTTCTCTCTATAGGTATAAGAAGAAAACACGTTCTGAAAATGCATTCATTCCCCTTATATCTCTGAAGATATAGGTGGTAGGCCTGAGAATGATGCCTCATTCTGCATCCATTTTGAATCCTCTCACGTTGCAGAAAGAAATTTGGTGGTCGTTTTTTTCTGCAGAATGCACCCATGTTTCATCTCTCTCTATTGGCACAATAAGAAAACGCGTTCTGAAAATGCATTCATTCCCCTTATACCTCTGTGCACGAAAGTCATAGCCATGAGAATTATGCATCATTCAGCATCATTTTGGAATCCTCTCACATTGCAGAAAGAAATTTGATGCTAGGTCGTTTCCTTAATATGCATCCATGTTCCCATTGTTCACTATTGGCACAATAAGAAACCGCGTTCTGAAAATGCATTCATTCCCCTTATAACTCTGAAGAAGTAGGTGGTAGGCATGAGTATGATGCCTCATTCTGCATCATTTTGGAATCCTCTCACGCTGCAGAAAGAAATTTGGTGCTAGTTAGTTTCATTGAAATGCACCCATGTTCCCTATTCTCACTATATGGTCAGGGAGAGAACACCTTCAGAAAATGCATTCATTCCCATTATATCTCTGAAGAAGTAGGTGGTAGGCCTGAGAATGATGCCTCATTCTGCATCATTTTGGAATTCTCTCACGATGCTGAAAGAAATTCGATGCTAGGTCGTTTCCTTAAAATGCATCCATGTTCCCATTGTTCAGTATCGGCACAATAAGAAAACGCGTTCAGAAAATGCATTCATTCCCCTTATAACTCTGTGCACAAAAGTCATAGGCATGAGTATGATGCCTCATTCTGCATCATTTTGGAATCCTCTCAAGTTGCAGAAAGAAATTTGGTTGTAGTTTTTTTCTGTAGAAAACAGCCATGTTCCCATTTCTCTCTATAGGTATAAGAAGAAAACACGTTCTGAAAATGCATTCATTCCCCTTATATCTCTGAAGATATAGGTGGTAGGCCTGAGAATGATGCCTCGTTCTGCATCCATTTTGAATCCTCTCACGTTGCAGAAAGAAATTTGGTTGTAGTTTTTTTCTGTAGAAAACAGCCATGTTCCCATTTCTCTCTATAGGTATAAGAAGAAAACACGTTCTGAAAATGCATTCATTCCCCTTATATCTCTGAAGATATAGGTGGTAGGCCTGAGAATGATGCCTCATTCTGCATCCATTTTGAATCCTCTCACGTTGCAGAAAGAAATTTGGTGGTCGTTTTTTTCTGCAGAATGCACCCATGTTTCATCTCTCTCTATTGGCATAAGAAGAAAACGCGTTCAGAAAATGCATTCATTCCCCTTATAACTCTGTGCACGAAAGTCATAGCCATGAGAATTATTCATCATTCAGCATCATTTTGGAATCCTCTCACATTGCAGAAAGAAATTTGATGCTAGGTCGTTTCCTTAATATGCATCCATGTTCCCATTGTTCACTATTGGCACAATAAGAAAACGCGTTCTGAAAATGCATTCATTCCCCTTATAACTCTGAAGAAGTAGGTGGTAGGCATGAGTATGATGCCTCATTCTGCATCATTTTGGAATCCTCTCACGCTGCAGAAAGAAATTTGATGCTAGGTCGTTTACTTAATATGCATCCATGTTCCCATTTTTCAGTATTGGCACAATAAGAAAACGCGTTCAGAAAATGAATTCATTCCCCATATAACTCTGTGCACAAAAGACATAGCCATGAGAATTATGCCTCATTCAGCATCATTTTGGAATCTTCTCACGCTGGGGAAAGAAATTTGGTGCTGGTTTTTTTCCTTGAAATGTACCCAGGTTCCCATTTCCCTCTATTGGCACAGAGAGAAGACGCATTCTGAAAATGCATTAATTCCCCTTATATCTCTGAAGATGTAGGTGGTAGGCCTGAGAATGATGCCTCATTCTGCATCATTTTGGAATCCTCTCACGATGCTGAAAGAAATTTGATGCTAGGTCGTTTCCTTAAAATGCATCCATGTTCCCATTGTTCAGTATCGGCACAATAAGAAAACGCGTTCAGAAAATGCATTCATTCCCCTTATAACTCTGTGCACAAAAGTCATAGGCATGAGTATGATGCCTCATTCTGCATCATTTTGGAATCCTCTCAAGTTGCAGAAAGAAATTTGGTTGTAGTTTTTTTCTGTAGAAAACAGCCATGTTCCCATTTCTCTCTATAGGTATAAGAAGAAAACACGTTCTGAAAATGCATTCATTCCCCTTATATCTCTGAAGATATAGGTGGTAGGCCTGAGAATGATGCCTCATTCTGCATCCATTTTGAATCCTCTCACGTTGCAGAAAGAAATTTGGTGGTCGTTTTTTTCTGCAGAATGCACCCATGTTTCATCTCTCTCTATTGGCATAAGAAGAAAACGCGTTCAGAAAATGCATTCATTCCCCTTATAACTCTGTGCACGAAAGTCATAGCCATGAGAATTATTCATCATTCAGCATCATTTTGGAATCCTCTCACATTGCAGAAAGAAATTTGATGCTAGGTCGTTTCCTTAATATGCATCCATGTTCCCATTGTTCACTATTGGCACAATAAGAAAACGCGTTCTGAAAATGCATTCATTCCCCTTATAACTCTGAAGAAGTAGGTGGTAGGCATGAGTATGATGCCTCATTCTGCATCATTTTGGAATCCTCTCACGCTGCAGAAAGAAATTTGATGCTAGGTCGTTTACTTAATATGCATCCATGTTCCCATTTTTCAGTATTGGCACAATAAGAAAACGCGTTCAGAAAATGAATTCATTCCCCTTATAACTCTGTGCACAAAAGACATAGCCATGAGAATTATGCCTCATTCAGCATCATTTTGGAATCTTCTCACGTTGGAGAAAGAAATTTGGTGCTGGTTCTTTTCCTTGAAATGTACCCAGGTTCCCATTTCCCTCTATTGGCACAGAGAGAAGACGCATTCTGAAAATGCATTAATTCCCCTTATATCTCTGAAGATGTAGGTGGTAGGCATGAGTATGATGCCTCATTCTGCATCCATTTGGAATCCTCTCACGTTGCAGAAAGAAATTTGGTGCTAGTTAGTTTCATTGAAATGCACCCATGTTCCCTATTCTCACTATATGGTCAGGGAGAGAACACCTTCAGAAAATGCATTCATTCCCATTATATCTCTGAAGAAGTAGGTGGTAGGCCTGAGAATGATGCCTCATTCTGCATCATTTTGGAATCCTCTCATGATGCTGAAAGAAATTCGATGCTAGGTCGTTTCCTTAAAATGCATCCATGTTCCCATTGTTCAGTATCGGCACAATAAGAAAACGCGTTCAGAAAATGCATTCATTCCCCTTATAACTCTGTGCACAAAAGTCATAGGCATGAGTATGATGCCTCATTCTGCATCATTTTGGAATCCTCTCAAGTTGCAGAAAGAAATTTGGTTGAAGTTTTTTTCTGTAGAAAACAGCCATGTTCCCATTTCTCTCTATAGGTATAAGAAGAAAACACGTTCTGAAAATGCATTCATTCCCCTTATATCTCTGAAGATATAGGTGGTAAGCATGAGCATAATGCCTCATTCTGCATCCATTTGGAATCCTCTCACGTTGCAGAAAGAAATTTGGTTGTAGTTTTTTTCTGTAGAAAACAGCCATGTTCCCATTTCTCTCTATAGGTATAAGAAGAAAACACGTTCTGAAAATGCATTCATTCCCCTTATATCTCTGAAGATATAGGTGGTAGGCCTGAGAATGATGCCTCATTCTGCATCCATTTTGAATCCTCTCACGTTGCAGAAAGAAATTTGGTGGTCGTTTTTTTCTGCAGAATGCACCCATGTTTCATCTCTCTCTATTGGCATAAGAAGAAAACGCGTTCAGAAAATGCATTCATTCCCCTTATAACTCTGTGCACGAAAGTCATAGCCATGAGAATTATTCATCATTCAGCATCATTTTGGAATCCTCTCACATTGCAGAAAGAAATTTGATGCTAGGTCGTTTCCTTAATATGCATCCATGTTCCCATTGTTCACTATTGGCACAATAAGAAAACGCGTTCTGAAAATGCATTCATTCCCCTTATAACTCTGAAGAAGTAGGTGGTAGGCATGAGTATGATGCCTCATTCTGCATCATTTTGGAATCCTCTCACGCTGCAGAAAGAAATTTGATGCTAGGTCGTTTACTTAATATGCATCCATGTTCCCATTTTTCAGTATTGGCACAATAAGAAAACGCGTTCAGAAAATGAATTCATTCCCCATATAACTCTGTGCACAAAAGACATAGCCATGAGAATTATGCCTCATTCAGCATCATTTTGGAATCTTCTCACGCTGGGGAAAGAAATTTGGTGCTGGTTTTTTTCCTTGAAATGTACCCAGGTTCCCATTTCCCTCTATTGGCACAGAGAGAAGACGCAATCTGAAAATGCATTAATTCCCCTTATATCTCTGAAGATGTAGGTGGTAGGCCTGAGAATGATGCCTCATTCTGCATCATTTTGGAATCCTCTCACGATGCTGAAAGAAATTTGATGCTAGGTCGTTTCCTTAAAATGCATCCATGTTCCCATTGTTCAGTATCGGCACAATAAGAAAACGCGTTCAGAAAATGCATTCATTCCCCTTATAACTCTGTGCACAAAAGTCATAGGCATGAGTATGATGCCTCATTCTGCATCATTTTGGAATCCTCTCAAGTTGCAGAAAGAAATTTGGTTGTAGTTTTTTTCTGTAGAAAACAGCCATGTTCCCATTTCTCTCTATAGGTATAAGAAGAAAACACGTTCTGAAAATGCATTCATTCCCCTTATATCTCTGAAGATATAGGTGGTAGGCCTGAGAATGATGCCTCATTCTGCATCCATTTTGAATCCTCTCACGTTGCAGAAAGAAATTTGGTGGTCGTTTTTTTCTGCAGAATGCACCCATGTTTCATCTCTCTCTATTGGCATAAGAAGAAAACGCGTTCAGAAAATGCATTCATTCCCCTTATAACTCTGTGCACGAAAGTCATAGCCATGAGAATTATTCATCATTCAGCATCATTTTGGAATCCTCTCACATTGCAGAAAGAAATTTGATGCTAGGTCGTTTCCTTAATATGCATCCATGTTCCCATTGTTCACTATTGGCACAATAAGAAAACGCGTTCTGAAAATGCATTCATTCCCCTTATAACTCTGAAGAAGTAGGTGGTAGGCATGAGTATGATGCCTCATTCTGCATCATTTTGGAATCCTCTCACGCTGCAGAAAGAAATTTGATGCTAGGTCGTTTACTTAATATGCATCCATGTTCCCATTTTTCAGTATTGGCACAATAAGAAAACGCGTTCAGAAAATGAATTCATTCCCCTTATAACTCTGTGCACAAAAGACATAGCCATGAGAATTATGCCTCATTCAGCATCATTTTGGAATCTTCTCACGTTGGAGAAAGAAATTTGGTGCTGGTTCTTTTCCTTGAAATGTACCCAGGTTCCCATTTCCCTCTATTGGCACAGAGAGAAGACGCATTCTGAAAATGCATTAATTCCCCTTATATCTCTGAAGATGTAGGTGGTAGGCATGAGTATGATGCCTCATTCTGCATCCATTTGGAATCCTCTCACGTTGCAGAAAGAAATTTGGTGCTAGTTAGTTTCATTGAAATGCACCCATGTTCCCTATTCTCACTATATGGTCAGGGAGAGAACACATTCAGAAAATGCATTCATTCCCATTATATCTCTGAAGAAGTAGGTGGTAGGCCTGAGAATGATGCCTCATTCTGCATCATTTTGGAATCCTCTCATGATGCTGAAAGAAATTCGATGCTAGGTCGTTTCCTTAAAATGCATCCATGTTCCCATTGTTCAGTATCGGCACAATAAGAAAACGCGTTCAGAAAATGCATTCATTCCCCTTATAACTCTGTGCACAAAAGTCATAGGCATGAGTATGATGCCTCATTCTGCATCATTTTGGAATCCTCTCAAGTTGCAGAAAGAAATTTGGTTGTAGTTTTTTTCTGTAGAAAACAGCCATGTTCCCATTTCTCTCTATAGGTATAAGAAGAAAACACGTTCTGAAAATGCATTCATTCCCCTTATATCTCTGAAGATATAGGTGGTAGGCCTGAGAATGATGCCTCGTTCTGCATCCATTTTGAATCCTCTCACGTTGCAGAAAGAAATTTGGTTGTAGTTTTTTTCTGTAGAAAACAGCCATGTTCCCATTTCTCTCTATAGGTATAAGAAGAAAACACGTTCTGAAAATGCATTCATTCCCCTTATATCTCTGAAGATATAGGTGGTAGGCATGAGTATGATGCCTCATTCTGCATCCATTTTGAATCCTCTCACGTTGCAGAAAGAAATTTGGTGGTCGTTTTTTTCTGCAGAATGCACCCATGTTTCATCTCTCTCTATTGGCATAAGAAGAAAACGCGTTCAGAAAATGCATTCATTCCCCTTATAACTCTGTGCACGAAAGTCATAGCCATGAGAATTATTCATCATTCAGCATCATTTTGGAATCCTCTCACATTGCAGAAAGAAATTTGATGCTAGGTCGTTTCCTTAATATGCATCCATGTTCCCATTGTTCACTATTGGCACAATAAGAAAACGCGTTCTGAAAATGCATTCATTCCCCTTATAACTCTGAAGAAGTAGGTGGTAGGCATGAGTATGATGCCTCATTCTGCATCATTTTGGAATCCTCTCACGCTGCAGAAAGAAATTTGATGCTAGGTCGTTTACTTAATATGCATCCATGTTCCCATTTTTCAGTATTGGCACAATAAGAAAACGCGTTCAGAAAATGAATTCATTCCCCATATAACTCTGTGCACAAAAGACATAGCCATGAGAATTATGCCTCATTCAGCATCATTTTGGAATCTTCTCACGCTGGGGAAAGAAATTTGGTGCTGGTTTTTTTCCTTGAAATGTACCCAGGTTCCCATTTCCCTCTATTGGCACAGAGAGAAGACGCAATCTGAAAATGCATTAATTCCCCTTATATCTCTGAAGATGTAGGTGGTAGGCCTGAGAATGATGCCTCATTCTGCATCATTTTGGAATCCTCTCACGATGCTGAAAGAAATTCGATGCTAGGTGGTTTCCTTAAAATGCATCCATGTTCCCATTGTTCAGTATCGGCACAATAAGAAAACGCGTTCAGAAAATGCATTCATTCCCCTTATAACTCTGTGCACAAAAGTCATAGGCATGAGTATGATGCCTCATTCTGCATCATTTTGGAATCCTCTCAAGTTGCAGAAAGAAATTTGGTTGTAGTTTTTTTCTGTAGAAAACAGCCATGTTCCCATTTCTCTCTATAGGTATAAGAAGAAAACACGTTCTGAAAATGCATTCATTCCCCTTATATCTCTGAAGATATAGGTGGTAGGCCTGAGAATGATGCCTCATTCTGCATCCATTTTGAATCCTCTCACGTTGCAGAAAGAAATTTGGTGCTAGTTAGTTTCATTGAAATGCACCCATGTTCCCTATTCTCACTATATGGTCAGGGAGAGAACACCTTCAGAAAATGCATTCATTCCCATTATATCTCTGAAGAAGTAGGTGGTAGGCCTGAGAATGATGCCTCATTCTGCATCATTTTGGAATCCTCTCATGATGCTGAAAGAAATTCGATGCTAGGTCGTTTCCTTAAAATGCATCCATGTTCCCATTGTTCAGTATCGGCACAATAAGAAAACGCGTTCAGAAAATGCATTCATTCCCCTTATAACTCTGTGCACAAAAGTCATAGGCATGAGTATGATGCCTCATTCTGCATCATTTTGGAATCCTCTCAAGTTGCAGAAAGAAATTTGGTTGTAGTTTTTTTCTGTAGAAAACAGCCATGTTCCCATTTCTCTCTATAGGTATAAGAAGAAAACACGTTCTGAAAATGCATTCATTCCCCTTATATCTCTGAAGATATAGGTGGTAGGCCTGAGAATGATGCCTCATTCTGCATCCATTTTGAATCCTCTCACGTTGCAGAAAGAAATTTGGTTGTAGTTTTTTTCTGTAGAAAACAGCCATGTTCCCATTTCTCTCTATAGGTATAAGAAGAAAACACGTTCTGAAAATGCATTCATTCCCCTTATATCTCTGAAGATATAGGTGGTAGGCCTGAGAATGATGCCTCATTCTGCATCCATTTTGAATCCTCTCACGTTGCAGAAAGAAATTTGGTGGTCGTTTTTTTCTGCAGAATGCACCCATGTTTCATCTCTCTCTATTGGCATAAGAAGAAAACGCGTTCAGAAAATGCATTCATTCCCCTTATAACTCTGTGCACGAAAGTCATAGCCATGAGAATTATTCATCATTCAGCATCATTTTGGAATCCTCTCACATTGCAGAAAGAAATTTGATGCTAGGTAGTTTCCTTAATAAGCAACCATG